>NC_079415.1:35306576-35339076 GCF_026213295.1 Gadus chalcogrammus | reverse complement strand
GGGGGGGGGGGGGGGTTGTTTACGAGCGTGCACACAGACCTCCATTCAGAGAACACTTCAATCCGTTCTGCTCGTTAAAACTTCTTGGAGGCTCTTTATAAAACGTCTCAGAGTGTTCACTGACAACGAAATGGGGGACCAGATATTAGGGCGGGCCAAGGCGTAGGGGCACAGTGATTGGACGAGGATTGGATTGGCGGTCATGGGAGATTTTAGGAGCGTGTTCTGTTGGACGGGCATCAGCCCGCTTGTTTACAGAGAAAAGTGAGGGGCTGGAAGTGAGGACAGACGTTCACTCTGATGTTCACACGTTCACTCTTTCACCAAACCCCCCCCCCCCCCCTCACTCTGACACAACCCCCCCCCCCTCTTCTGTCTCACTAGAGGGGCGGATAACACACAGATTACAACATGCCAGCGCACAAAACCAACCATTAACACCCACACACACATACAGGCACAAGAAACGCACAAACACACAACGATATGTGTATGCGTGCATATATCCTGATACAACTGTGCGATTGTACGCTTCATGCGCACACAAACATAAACTTTTCTATTGACACACACCCTTACACTCGTAAAGATTTGATAGCCAAGAATAAAGGACAACACACACACACACACACAAACACACAAACAGCTGGTAATAACTCCCTTCCAAGGCACGACATGGTTCTAAACATAGACGGTTAAGTTATTAAGACTTAAGTCTTTATCCAAACCCTGGCTAATTACTGTGTGTGGGTGTGTGTGTGTGTGTGTGTGTGTGTGTGTGTGTGTGTGTGTGTGTGTGTGTGTGTGTGTGTGTGTGTGTGTGTGTGTGTGTGTGTGTGTGTGTGTGTGTGTGTGTGTGTGTGTGTGTGTGTGTGTGAGTGAACACAGACGTCACAAGAAAACCACAATCTATTAAAGCAGATGTTTCATCGAGTTATACACGACAAACACTGTCTCATTCTGCACCCTGTCGCACAGAGTCCTTCCCCTGTTTGTAGTGAATAAAGGATTATGGTTAGTGATACGGAGGTGCGTTCTCACCTGATGAGGACAGGAGGAAGATAGGTGTGCTTCTTCTGTGGCGAGCTGAGGAGAGAGAGAGAGAGAGAGAGAGAGAGAGAGAGAGAGAGAGAGAGAGAGAGAGAGAGAGAGAGAGAGAGAGAGAGAGAGAGAGAGAGAGAGAGAGAGAGAGAGAGGGGGAGAAGGAGAGAGCGAGAGAGAGAGACAGAGACAGAGACAGAGACAGAGACAGAGACAGAGAGAGACAGAGACAGAGACAGAGAGAGAGAGAGAGAGAGAGAGAGAGAGAGAAAGACAGAGACAGAGACAGAGACCGAGACAGAGAGAGAGGGGGGAAGGAGGGAGAGAATAATAACATTTATTACCAGTGCCAATAAAGCTTTTGTTTCTAATTGAAAGACTAGGGGGTGAGAGAAAGGAGAGGAGTGAGCTAAGCTCCACTAGGATCAGAATGGATCTTGTTTCATTAATTTGACGTTCGTCCAAATGAAACAGCAGCATCAACACCGAGAGGCTGGGATTACATCCTTCAGGATTCAAACAGACTGTGGGAAAATTAAAAAAGGTGACAAAACACATTAGCCAGCTGTGCTAGCTCAATAGCCAGCTATGTGTTAGCCCATTAGCCAGCTGTGCTAGCTCAATAGCCAGCTATGTGTTAGCCCATTAGCCAGCTGTGCTAGCTCAATAGCCAGCCATGTGATAACACATTGAAAGCATTCTAAGACGCGGGAGATGAAACATTCTACGATATCATCGGATAAAAGGTTTGGCTCTGTAACGACATCGGAAAAACATCTCAGCTGTTGTGAGGGAGGAGCACATAACAACGGTTTAGGGTAACGAAGACACGCAAATGAATACATAGTCTTGTTTCAATCGTCACACAGACTCCGAAAACGACATTGTGTATATGGATTAATAATTGAAGAGGTAAATTAGAACGGAAAGCTGTAGCAACGCTAGATAGCTAGACAGGGCTTGTTCTCAACGCTATCTTTCAACAGAGCCAGATGTCTTTACTGAACTTTCAACATGTCCATCATCGAACAGGTGCAGACAAAATAAATGATGCAAGTGTCGAAATGCACTGAAAGGCGTGAAAAGGCATGAAAAACAATCGGATACACGCGCTCAAAGGCTAAATGGACTGCACTTATACAGCGCCGTTCTAACCAGCGGTCCACTCAAAGCGCTTTACAACACCGCCTCACGTTCACCCAGTCACGCACTCATTCACCCGCCGACGGCGGAGTCAGCCCCGCAGGGCGACAGCCCCGCAGGGCGACAGCCCCGCAGGGCGACAGCCCCGCAGGGCGACAGCCAAGCTGGTCAGGAGCAGTCAGGGTGAGGCGTCTCGCTCAGAGACACCTCGACACTCCGCTGGGAGGAGCCGGGGATCGAACTAGCAACCTTCAGGTTACCGGGGGGGGGGGGGGGGGGGGTACTGTTCTATGCCCAGGGGGCGGGCTCCTCCACCTGCCCTAGCATGCAGCTGGGCCAGGTGGGGGAGCTAGCTAGCGCTCACGGTTACCTCGGCCGCGCGGTCGAACTCCTCAATCACACCATGTGAGAGCGAGCGGCGACATGCAACGCCAGACCCGGCCACGTTCTGGGAGATGGGCGCGTCTCCGAAGGTATTCCGCCGGAAGGGCGGAATACCCAACCCCCCCCCCCCCACCACACACACACACCCCCCTCCCCCCCACGCAGCCCTCCAGCCGGGGGAGCCATCTGGGCTGTCAGTCCCAGGCAATGACGCCGCCACCCCCGCTCCTCACACCCAGGCCAGATGCCTCCTCCCCTGGGGGCCACAAGGCCCCGTCTTGGGGGGCCCTCAGACCTCCAGGAGGCCCTCATGGAGGTCTGAGGGGCCCAGGGTCTACAGGAGGCTGATCCTCTGAGCTGGAGGAAGGTTCTCCGTCACACGGTGGCTGGCGCCGCCGTCGGTGTGTGAGCGAGTGAATGTGAGGCGTTATTGTAAAGCGCTTTGAGCGTCAGCTGCTTATAAAAGCACGTTGTAAACCTCGTTAAAGCACGTTCTAAACCTCGTTACTCTCGTTATCAGCACAGCGGCCATGTTGTGTTCTGGTGATGGGATACTGTTATTGTTGTTGTGTATTTGAACACGTGTCTGTGATCTCGACGGGTGCTGAGGACTAGTCTGTGGGCCCCAGAGGACCTGGGGGCCGTGGCCCGGGCCCAGGGGCCCGCCTGTGACCCCCAAGAGAAGGGCAGCTCAGTGAATAGGGGTACAACGCCCCCAACGCCCCCAACCCCTCACACACACACACACACACACAGACACAGACCCTGTCTTACCATCACATCCTGAGGGTCAACAACCAGGGTGTGTGTGTGTGTGTGTGTGTGTGTGTGTGTGTGTGTGTGTGTGTGTGTGTGTGTGTGTGTGTCTGTGTGTCCCTTTAGCCTCCAAAAATAAATGGACCACACAGACACACACACTAAACATTACACACATCAAACATCGTCATCATCAACATCTTCATGGGAATCTTTTCATGTTTCTACGGAAACAGACCAACTGTCAGGTCCCAGCAGTTCAATACTTTGAGGGGGAAAGAGAGCGAGAGAGAGAGAGAGAGACAGGGGGAGGAGAGGGAGAGAGAGAGAGAGAGAGAGAGAGAGAGAGAGAGAGAGAGAGAGAGAGAGAGAGAGAGAGAGAGAGGGGGAGACATAGACAGAGAGAGAGAGAGAGAGAGAGAGAGAGAGAGACAGAGACAGAGAGAGACAGACAGAGACAGAGACAGAGACAGAGAGAGAGAGAGAGAGACAGAGAGAGAGACAGAGACAGAGAGAGAGAGAGAGCGAGGAGAGAGGGACGGAGAGAGAGAGAGAAAGAGCGGGAGAGATGGAAAATAAAGGCAATGAGAGCGAATGGAGGGAGAGAGGTTTCAGAGCGAGCGATACGTGTAATTAAAGGTACTGGAGGCTGCAGACAGACAGAGGTCTTACCTGGCTTACAGAGGGAGGAGCGGGCGGGCGAGACAGCTGCTGCTGCAGAGAGAGAGAGAGAGAGAGAGAGAGAGAGAGAGAGAGAGAGAGAGAGAGAGAGAGAGAGAGAGAGAGAGAGAGAGAGGAGAGAGAGAGAGAGAGAGAGAGAGAGAGAGAGAGAGAGAGAGAGAGAGAGAGAGAGAGAGAGAGCGAGAGAGAGAGAGAGCGAGAGCGAGAGACACTAAGTGACGTTGACAAGAGTCAATGTGACACATTGATAGATGTTGAGAGACACACACACACACACTAACACACACGTGTCTGGAAATGGAGGATATTTGGTCTGCTATAGCTGGGGGAGACAAAGACCATGTCTGATCTCTAGACATAGGAGTGTGTGTATCTGTGTGCGTGTGCGTGTGCGTGTGTGTGTGTGTGTGTGCACTCTCTCTCTGTTGCGTCACTTTAACAAAGATAAACATTCAGAGACAAAACAAGATAATCTGATCACGTGATCACGCTCTACACTCCAGAGCGAGCCGAGGGATTTGGATATAATCAGAAAGTTTTCTTGTTTCGCTGATTATTCGTCACCAGTTTTCGTTAATACGATTCCGTTGGTGAGTCGACGGCGTTTGTGGCTCGGCGCCATGACAACCGGAGCCCTGGGGGTAGGTCAATCTCTGGGTTGCCATGGCGCCCGCGTGCGGTCATCCCATCAGCTGGCCGCTGACTTCCCGTGGGCCGGGGTTGGGTCGCGGCCCGTCGGCCCGGTGCCCGCCGCCAGAGACGACACTAATCTGACCGCTACGCAAACGAGCGGATCAACCAGCCGTCGGCGCCTACTGCTCGTTACCCATGATGCACTGCGGCCTCCCTGATGGTCCGGGCTCTTTGGCGTAAAGATGGAGGATTACCAACGAGCCGAGACCAAATGAGCAACGCTTTTAGTCGTCCTCCTAAAGTTGTTTTGAGTTTTGATTCCCCTGATGGAGCCGTCAGGTCCTCCATCATAGAGCAGAGCCAAGAGCTCTGCTCTTGGCTCACACACACACACACACACACCCCCTGGTTGTTGACCCTCAGGATGTGATGGTAAGACAGGGTCTGTGTCTGTGTGTGTGTGTGTGTGTGTGTGTGTGTGTGTGTGTGTGTGTGTGTGTGTGTGTGTGTGTGTGTGTGTGTGTGTGTGTGTGTGTGTGTGTGTGTGGCGGACATGCTAACCTGAGCCTAGCCACTCAACCCGAGGCCACACTCCAACCCGAGGCCAGCCACTCAACCCGAGGCCACACTCCAACCCGAGGCCAGACTCCAACCCGAGGCCACACTCCAACCCGAGGCCACACTCAAACCCGAGGCCATAGACCGACCGGAGGCCACACTCAACCCGAGGCCAGAGACCGACCGGAGGCCACACTCAACCCGAGGCCAGAGACCGACCCGAGGCCAGAGACCGACCCGAGGCCAGAGACCGACCCGAGGCCAGACACCGACCTCTGACAGCCCAGACACAAACAGGAAGTGAGCTTCGACGGATGAAACTGAGATTCCGACCTGCTGCCTCTGAACCCTCTCCCAGTCCCTCACCTGTTCCGGAACGTCCCTCAAAGGAACCATAACCCCCCCCCCTCCCAACCTGCCTCCCGGGTGCTTCCGCTTTCACCTCAAAGACCTGACCCCTGGGGGTGGGGTCAAAGGTCGTGTGGTTCAGAGACACGGGGGGGGTGGGGGGGAAGGGGGGCAGGGGAACAATGACGCCGATTTACCGCACTCGTAACGCCGCCCCCCGGGACGGCCGCTAATGAGGACCGCCTCCTGGCCGCGGTTCACACCCCCCCACCCCCCCCCCCCCACCCCCGAAATGGGGAAATGGGGGAAGGGGACCTCGGAGAGTCTCTGGGGGAACGCCAGAGGAATGTGACGGAGGAGAGCTTATGTAACTGGGAGAGAGACCAGGGAACAACTGGGAACCCCCCCGACCCCCCCCCCCCCCCCCCCTGCCCTCCCATCGCCTCCCCCCTCAACCCCCCCCATCCCCACCCCTCTCCATGGGGTCTGCTTTCTTCCCTTCTCTCACACACAAACACACGCACACACACACACAATAAACAACAGAAAAAAAAATCATACACACACGTTCTTAAGCTGCAATGTGTGTGTGTGTGTGTGTGTGTGTGTGTGTGTGTGTGTGTGTGTCCTGATGGAGAAAGAAGACAGGAAATGCCTTGAGTGTAAAATATTCTTCTGAAAAGCCTGGGAGACACTGAGGAAGTGAGCATGTGTGTGTGTGTGTGTGTGTGTATGTGTGTGTGTGTGTGTGTGTGTGTGTGTGTGGTGTGTGTCTTTGTCAGAGAGAGAGAGTTGGACAGAATGTTTGAAGATGTGTGCATGGTGTCTGTCAGGGCGAGAGAGAGAGAGAGAGAGAGAGAGAGAGAGAGAGAGAGAGAGAGAGAGAGAGAGAGAGAGAGAGAGAGAGAGAGAGAGAGAGAGAGAGAGAGAGAGAGAGAGAGAGAGAGAGAGAGAGAGAGAGAGAGAGAGAGACTGAATGTGTGTGAGCTGTAAGTGTGAGAGTATGTGCTGCATGTGTTCAAGGGAGAGTGTGCATGAAGTGCGGGAGTGTGTGTGTGGTGAGAGAGAGAAGGTGTGTGTGTGTGTGTGCATGTGTTTAAGAGTGTGTGTGTGTGTGCATGTGTGTGAGTTGTGTGACATGTGGGGGACAGACTGGGTGTTAGAGCAGAGTTTGAATGCTGGGTTCACACACACAGACAGACACACACACACACACACACACACACACACAAGCTTAAACACACACACGATATGTGAGTTAATGCTTGGGAATACATTGTGGATATTGTATATATTATGTTTCCAACCCTGTTTGTGTGTTTGAATGTGTGTGTGGTTATGTGTGTGCACCCTCACTTGGGTGAGGATGTGTGTGTGTGTGTGTGTGTGTGTGTGGTTTCAGCTGAACCACAGGGTGTGGTCCACAGGGTAACTTTGAAGAGCCTCCATCAGTCCTCGCTACCATGTTCTGACACGCACACACACACACACACACACACACACACACACACACACACACACACACACACACACACACACACACACACACACACACACACACACACCTAGGCACGGCGACACTGACAAAGAAGAAAAGTTATTGGAATGTGTGACGATTCCGGAACGCAGAGCATTCCGGAAAAAGAGCGACTTTATGTTTAGCTCCGACCAACAGGAGCTCCTCTCGTCTGAGAGCCAGAGTGACCCCGAGGGACCACTCAGCCGCTGACCTCCACGCGACCCGCCTGTCATTGAGGAGCAGGTAGGGGTCAGGGTGCCCCCCCCCCCACGCCGCCCAGACGCAAACCAACAGCAAGCTGCCTCACCCGACCGCTCCGTCGCCTCAGACGTCGACCCCCCCCCCCTCCACCTCTCCTTTGAGCACCACCCTCCACCACCTTAGCATTCGTAGTGAGCGCTAGGCTAACCCCCCGGGGCAACACAACAAGCGTGTCCCAGCCAACACTGATGGTCTTGGCCCGGCCGAGACGCTTCCCGCTCCGGGGCTCCGGGACCAGAGGCCGTCTGGAGCACATTAGCCCCCCCCCCCCCCCAGCCCTCGCCACTCGGCCCCTCGGGTCTCTGTCCACCGCAGCGCTGCCCCCGGTGGCCGTCGCCGGTACTGCAGGGTCTGAGGTGTGAGGGGGGGGGGGGGGAGCGTCTGACTGCTGCTGAACGCTCCTGACGGTGTTTTAACCTGCTGCTACGTCACATGCCTCGTGTTCAGATCTTACCATGTATCTCAGGGCTCCACCACGACGGCCACCGACTCAAATCTCCTCCGGTGTTCTCGGCAACTTATACACCACCCATACCCCACTGCCCCACCCATACCTCACTAGTGCTGACTTCACTACACCACCCATACCTCACTACACCACCCATACCTCACCAGTGCTCCCCACTCACAATCTCAAACCCACAATTGACACTTGACCTTTAGGCGGAAGCTTCTGGAAAACATCAACAGAAAGGGTGGAGGAGGCATCTCTCTCTCTCACCCTCTCTCTCTCTCCCTCTCAGTTCTGACAGAGCTCCTCATAAACACGCAGACACACACATAAACACACAAGCCTGCACAACCGCAACCCACATCTATGCATAAACCGTTACACAAACACACACCCACACACAGAAACTCTATTTACTAACACAACATACATCTATAAATACACAACACACGTGTGCACGTACACACACACACACACACCAAC
This sequence comes from Gadus chalcogrammus, assembly GCF_026213295.1. Lineage (NCBI taxonomy): Eukaryota > Metazoa > Chordata > Actinopteri > Gadiformes > Gadidae > Gadus > Gadus chalcogrammus. Next base: position 35,330,818 of record NC_079415.1, on the reverse strand, counting down.
ACACACCACATCCTGATCGACCGGTCACATGTCCTGCATTTAAAGCAGGACACAGCTCCACTCCTCTGACAACACAGGAAAGAGAGAGAGACAGAGAGACAGAGACAGAGAGAGAGACAGAGACAGAGACAGAGAGAGAGACAGAGACAGAGACAGAGAGAGAGAGAGAGAGAGAGACAGAGACAGAGACAGAGACAGAGACAGAGACAGAGAGACAGAGACAGAGAGAGAGACAGAGAGAGACAGAGACAGAGACAGAGACAGAGACAGAGACAGAGAGAGAGACAGAGACAGAGACAGAGAGAGAGAGAGAGAGAGACAGAGACAGAGACAGAGACAGAGACAGAGACAGAGAGAGAGAGAGAGAGAGAGAGAGAGAGAGAGAGAGAGAGAGAGACAGAGACAGAGACAGAGACAGAGACAGAGACAGAGAGAGAGAGAGAGAGAGAGAGAGAGAGACAGAGACAGAGACAGAGACAGAGACAGAGAGAGAGAGAGAGAGAGAGAGACAGAGAGACAGAGACAGAGAGAGAGACAGAGACAGAGACAGAGACAGAGAGAGACAGAGACAGAGAGAGAGAGAGAGAGACCGGTTCTCACTGAGCTCTGTGTTCATGGCATCGTTTCCGTGACTACGGCCATCCCTCAGGCAACGGTTTAAATGAAGATGGAGAAGGAGGCTGTAACAACACAACAAACTCCACACACACACAAACACACACTCCTACACACACACGTTAGACTGACCGCTGACACACCATAATACAAAACATACCACACACACAAACATGGTGCACATGGATCGTGTGTGTGCGCGGTATGTTATTGTGTTATGGTATGTAAGCGGGTCGGTTTAACACGCGTGCGCATGCGTGCGTGCGTGCGTGCGTGCGTGCGTGCGTGCGTGCGTGCGTGCGTGTGTGTGTGTGTGTGCGCGTGCGTGTGTGCGTGTGTGTGTGTGATAAGCCTCTCCTCCATAAGGATCCCATCATGGATGGTTCTCACGCCTGTCAGGAAGAACATACATACCATCCTTACACACACACACTATCCATACACACACACACACACACACACACACACACTGTAACAGACATATCATCTATACCACACACACACCACTATACGCTACACCCACACACACACACACACACACTTTACACACACTTTATTACAATACTCTCAAGCACTGAACCTGAAGTCCAAATCACTGCACTGTATTCAAGGTTGAGCCTCTAGTGCTGAACTTATTAAAGTAATAATACAAACCTGTCATGTTATACTGTACCTCCATAATGGGGAAATAAAACCTACAATCTGTCTCCCCCCTCAGACTCTGTCTCCCCCCTCAGACTCTGTCTCCCCCCCTCAGACCGTCTCCCCCCTCTGACTCTGTCTCCCCGGCTCAAACCGTCTCCCCCCTCAGACTCTGTCTCCCCCCTCTGACTCTGTCTCCCCCCTCTGACTCTGTCTCCCCCCTCAGACTCTGTCTCCCCCCTCAGACTCTGTCTCCCCCCTCAGACTCTGTCTCCCCCCTCTGACTCTGTCTCCCCGGCTCAAACTGTCTCCCCCCTCTGACTCTGTCTCCCCCCCTCAGACAGTCTCCCCCCTCAGACTCTCCCCCCTCTGACCCTGTCTCCCCCCTCAGACTCTCCCCCCCTCTGCCTCCCCCCTCTCCCCCCTCTGACCCTCCCCCAGACACTCCCCCCTCAGACTCCCCCCCCCTCTGCCTCCCCTCTCTCCCCCCTCCCCCAGACTCTCCCCCCTCAGACTCTCCCCCTCTGCCTCCCCCCTCTCCCCCCTTCCTGTGTTCACTCATCTCTAACTCGTCCATCCGTTAGCATGTCCAAACGTTAGCCGCTCTGCGCTTCAGAACCCAAACGTTGACGGTTCAGGGATCAGTATTAAATAAACACGTTAGCTCTTCTTGGACGAACGCCGGATAAACCGAGCAAATCACTCGGGATTAGTTAAGATAATCCTCTGATGAGTCCGCCCAAATCATGGCTGTCCATTAAACAACACGATTTGGATTCGGCCAGAGGTTCGTCGCGGCTACAGAGACGCAACGCGGCACTAGCATGCTTACCTAGCATGCTTACCTAGCATGCTTACCAAGAATGCTAACCTACACTGCCTACCTGGCATGCTTACCTAGCATGTTTACCTAGCAAGCTAACCTGTGAATCACAGCTGGAGTCGCCGGGGATGATGGGGGCGATGGGGGGGGGGGGGTTTGGGGGGCTCTCACTGGGGTCACCGGGGGTCTGGGGTCAAGTGGCGCTCCGGACCCCCGCACCCGGAATGATTAATGGGATATCCGGAAGCACTGCCCCGGCAGTGGGGGCTACCATGGAAACACAGAGGCCTATTGTAGAGACATCCATTGACCTGGGACGGGGGGGAGGTGGCGGGACGGGGGGCAGACAACGTGCCACGGGGTTAGCTTAGCAGCTAACCAGGGTTAGCTTAGAAGCCAATGATATAAAGTCTCTCCCCCCCCCCCCCCCCCAGTGTGTTAGTAATCCATGCTTTAAACCCTTCATGAAGACGGACCCTCATGCCCCCCCCCCCCCCCCCTCAACAGATCTCACACTCTGTCCGTGTGACAGGGTGCGTACGGGGGTGAGGCTCCTGGGGAGGTAACACTAAGCAGTGATGAGCCCCCAGAGGAGGCCACCCCCAGACCCCGCCCCCTCTGAGACTCCTCCCACCACAGCAGATGGCCTGGGATTAGCATGCTAATGCTGGGGGGGGGTCCCCTCTGTGTGTGTGTGTGTGTGTGTGTACAGTATGTGTATGCATGTGTGTATGTGTATGCGTTGTTTGCGTGTATGCGTATGTGTGTATGTGTGTGTATGTGTATATGTGTGTATATATCGTCCGGCTCACTAAGGAGCCAATGAAAAGAGAGAGGAGGGAGCACAAGCCCCTCCCCCTCCTTTATATATCCCTCAGGGTCATGTTATGTTTTTCCAGAAGCCACGCCCCCTCCTCCCTCTGCCCCTCCCCTTCCCTTGTTCCCTGGAAGATCACCGTGGCAACGGCCAATTAGAGGAGGGCCGGGGCAACACCGGGTCAGGTGGATTTAGATATGGTAATGAGGAGGAGGGGGGAGGGGGGAGGGGGAGGGAGAGCAGTGGGAGGGAAGGAGAGGAGGAGGAGGAGGAGGAGGAGGAAAACCAGAATAAAGAAGAAGGTGGCAGGTGAGTAGGAGAAGATCCTCAACTCAACTCTACTGCACCTCAGTACTACGATGGAGTAGTACTACTGCACCTCAGTACTACGATGGAGTAGTACTACTGCACCTCAGTACTACGATGGAGTAGTACTACTGCACCTCAGTACTACGATGGAGTAGTACTACTGCACCTCAGTACTACGGGGGGCTGCTCCCGGGTGTAAAGGTGCAGTGGGCCCCCCTCTCTCAGACGGAGGCACGCCCCGAAGGTCGCCGGTTCGATCCCCGGCTCCTCCTGGCAGAGGGTCGAGGTGTCCCTGAGCGAGACGCCTCACGCTGACCCCTCCCGACCAGCTTGGCCGTCGCCCTGAGGGCCTCGACCCCGCCGTCGGGGGGGGGGGGGGACGCATCGCTGTGGACGAGAGCGTCGGCCGAAAGGCACCGAAAATGCGGAACGAAATTCGTGCACGAAGGGGGGGGGGGGGGGGGGGGGGCTTGAGTGAGCCGTCCCTTTGGGCTCTACAGCAACACTCAACGCTTCATATACTGTCTAGCCGGGGGGGGGGGGGGGGGGAGATGTAACAGAACAGAGCGGGGGGGTGTAACAGAACACGCTTGGTGGTACCCCCCCCATGGTGGACGTCTGGTTCCTCCATCCTCTATGACCCCGGGACGTGGGACGGACCACAACATTTCCCAGAATGCACTTGGCAGCGGCCCCCCCTGAGTGACAGGTGGAGACGGACTGGGTCCACTCATGGGACAGGAGGCGGTGTGTTTTAGGGTGTTGGCTGTCCGGGGTCAGGGTCCCCCCCCCACCCCTCCTGATAGGACCGCCCCCCGGTGTGGGGGTCCGGCCCGGAGGGGGGGGGGGTCCCCCTCTGAATGAAGGGCCCTCTGAACCCCGGTGGGCCCGGGGCCAGAGGGAAAAGCTGAGGACCCCATTCATCAGGCCTCCATCTGGACCCCGGGCTCGGACCGGGGGGAACAGAGGCCGACTGTAGGGGGCCGGGTCCGACTGGACTGGGACACGCACACACTGTATATGACCACAAACACACGCACGCACGCACGCACACAGACACATACTGTGTACACAAAAACACACAACTGAGAGCACATTGTATGCACACACACACACTGTACACACACACACATACACACTGGGAACAGGCTGTACACACACACACGCTTACTGACAAACACACACATACACACTGAGAGTGCACCGTATACGCTCAAACACATGCCAAGCTGTAACACACACTGTAACCACACACACTGGGAGCACACTGCACGCACACACACACACATTTGTACTGACACACACGCTGTTCAAACGCACACACATGTTGCAATTCCCTCTCTCCCTCTCTCCCTCTCCCCCTCTCCCTCCCCCTCTCCCCCTCTCCCTCTCTCCCTCTCTCTTCATGCCATCACACGCCAAGTCCCCCCCCCCCTCTCCCTGATCAACACAACGCCCCCAAGCCCCCCCCCCCCCAGTGTTACCGCGGTAACCACCTGCCAGAGCAGACGCCGCTGCGACCGCGGCGTGTTAGCCAACAATAGCATCATTCATCACCAGATGCTAACAGCAGCCGCAGAGCCACAGCCAACCGCTTAGCCGCTAACAGTTAGACAGTTAGACAGTACAGGTCGTTAAGGAGCAGGTAGGGGTTAGACAGTACAGAGACAGGTCGTTAAGGAGCAGGTAGGGGTTAGACAGTACAGAGACAGGTCGTTAAGGAGCAGGTAGGGGTTAGACAGTACAGAGACAGGTCGTTAAGGAGCAGGTAGGGGTTAGACAGTACAGAGACAGGTCATTAAGGAGCAGGTAGGGGTTAGACAGTACAGAGCCTGTTCGGAAAGATGCATCAAAACAGATTCTCTGGTGATGCAAAGCCTTACTGCGAGAGTTTACACACACACACACACACACACACACACACACACACACACACACACACACACACACACACACACACACACACACACACACACACACACACACACACACACACACACACACACACACACACACACGCCGTCTCCACGGACGTCAAATCTGTCGGTGACCCAGACTAGAAGGATTTAGGATGACGCCGTTACCGCGGCAAACTTGCTGCCATGACAACCAAAGCAACATTCAACCTGCACAACGGAGTTGCACCTCCGCCGGCCCTCGATATCAGCGCCAGGTCTGGTGTACAGCGAACACGATCAGGAGCTGGTTAATCAATTAGCTGATTAACGAGTTCATCAGTCACGTGCTGTGGATTAGACAGCAGAGTCTGAGCTGACTCTGGATCATAAACACCCTCCCTCCTCCAGGGGACGACCGGGAGATTATAGGACGAGACAAGAGCGGATCAGACCACCACGCCCCAAAACACTGCCCACGAACCGCACGTCAAAGACTACACATGAGTGACACACACGGATATCATACACTGCATACATAAACAAATGATATGATGTGAATAAAAAACCATGGTGAAGGCTATGTTATATAATATACATATGATATGTATCATATACATTTGACCGTTGTTTCATTGATGCGATAATTGATGTTCAATGGGTCAGGAATGTTCCAGAACCGATTGAGGACACCATAGAGGGCACTTTGTGTGTGTGTGTGTGTGTGTGTGTGTGTGTGTGTGTGTGTGTGTGTGTGTGTGTGTGTGTGTGTGTGTGTGTGTGTGTGTGTGTGTGTGTGTGTGTGTGTGTGTGTGTGTGTGTGTGTGTGTGTGTGTGTGTGTGTGAGATTCGATGTGACAGGCGCTGTCAGGGTCTGTTTGAGAGGATCCCAGCCAGCGCTAAGCTAAGAGGACAGTAGCCTAGCGCTAAGCTAAGAGCACAGTAGCCTAGCGCTAAGCTAAAAGCACAGTAGCCTGGCGCTAAGCGAACAGAAAACTACAGCTAGGCTAAGAAGACAATTATAGCCTAGCGCTAAGCAAAGCTAAAAGGCAATTAGAGCTAAGCTACGGGCACAATGGCATTAAGCTAGGAGGACTTAACCCCAGTGCTAAGATAAAAGCACAGTCGCACTAAGCTAAGAGGTCAGCAGTGTTTATGCTGAGTCACGCTACGTGACAAATACCCCGATTTTGTAGCCGATGTTGCGCCCGATTTTCCGCCTCCGACACTGAGCAGCAAAGCCCTGATTGGTCGATGGTTCAACAGATTTTTCCTCCATATTACCCGTAATGTGGGGGTGTTAGGAGTGTTTCTTAACGACCAGGCCGAACCGGTTCTAACATCGCGTCCACACTACCGCCGTCCGTCGACGGATGGGGGCTTTCTGACGTAGCCACGTGTTTTCACGAGTTGTACCACAAAGGCGATTCCTTGGATAGGGTCCTTGCGTATATTTGCATAACGGAACTGATTGGCCGACGGATCCGTCGCTCCCTGAAAGGAACTTTTGCGTCAACATTTTTGACGCAGGCCACGGAGCCGCCAGAAACGGACAGACCCACAATGCATTTCGAGAGCGCCACAGTCAAAGTCAATAACATCCGTCGACAGATGTGTGCACACAAGGCACTGTGTCAGCAACACACCAGCAGTGTGTCTGTAACACACCAGTAGTGCGTCTGTAACACACCAGTAGTGTGTCCACCTCTGGCTGGTGTGTCTCCAGTGTGTGTCGGAATCAGAATCAACTCTAATGTTCTGGTTTAGCCTCCCTGCAGGGTACACACTGCCGGCTTGAAGCAACAAATGCTAGCAAGGCACGTAGCAATTAGCCTCGAGTAGCGTTTCAAAATACTTTTATGTGTGTGTGTGTGCGTGTGCGTGTGCGTGTGCGTGTGTGTGCGGGCATCCATATGCGTAACTAATAACATGCACCAAATCTGTAACGGACTTAAGTATAGAGAACGAGCAAGAATAATAAACTAAACGACCAGCAACCCCCTCCCCCCCGTGATTGACAGGCCAGGTGATTGACAGGCCAGGTGATTTCCTCGAGCAAATCAGAGGAAATATGCCCTGATTCTTCAGAAGTGAGGTGCGAGTGTCTGAATGGTCTCACACAGAGAGGCGTAAGCAACAGATATCTCTCACACACACACACACACACACACACACACACACACACACACACACACACACACACACACACACACACACACACACACACACACACACACACACACACACACACACACACACACACACACACACACACACTTAACAGCCACTCAACAGAGATATCGATGGATTGTTTGTGACCGGCGGCTGTGAACAACCGCGCGCGGACATAAAAGGATGGAGAGGCACGCGCGCAGGAAGATGAATGAACGAGTGAATAATGAATGACTTGCAAGATCCACTCGCAGTTTCCCCTGAAGGGGGGGGGGCGGTGACAGCGCACGAGGTTGCTTCGACAAAAAGACGACTCCCCCAAAACACAGACCCAACACGCGCCACCGGAACCGGGCCCAACCCACCTGGCGTTGAAAGGGCCGAATCTCGCAGCGTCTATTGCGCGCGCAGCGAGATCGATTCACGACACATTCCCGGGAAATAAAGGCGAGGAGCTGGCGGCTCTGTAGCTGACTGATGGAGAGGCGGCTGGGGAGGTCAGTCTGGGGGGGTCGGAGGGGTCTGGGGGACGTGGGGTGGTCTGAGGCGGTCTGGGGGGTCTGAGTCTGCGCTATGCGTCGCGCGATTCAGCAGAGTCGCTCCCTGGCTTGGAGCTGAACAAAGACACCGGCTACACGCGCGCGCGAACACACGCACGCGCTTGAGCACACGCACACGGTCTTTTACCAGTGAGCACAGTATTCATGCGCAGGATGTGATTAAAATAAAATAAAAATATTCATGATCAGAGGAGGTTGCTGAGCGACGGTTTGTTTAAAATAAAGACAATCTGAAGAATAACCGACTTCTGTATAATATATACGGAGTGATGCGGTCTGCAGGTCCGACCACATCACTGCTCATCACAGACACACACGCGCACGAGCCGCTCGGGACTGATCACACCGGTCCCCATGACACGCACACGCACACACGCACAATAATTCAACAACTTTGCAGTGCAAGTAAACCGGGAGACGCATGGTGACTAAACGCGCCAAGACATCACGCAACCGGGGGTTTAACGTGAGCACCGCTCCTACCTGCTGCTGCAGATCCGTGCTGGTATCCGTGCGCGTGTGAGGGGCGCTCGGGAGGCGACACAGAGGCTCTACTGGCCCCGCCCTCCCCGCGGGTCGGTACCGTAGCGCCGGATGTAGAGGCGCAGCGAGGTTGGGATTGGTGGCGGTGGAAGGACGCTGGAGGGAGCGTCTACTACGGTAGACAAATAATAATGAACACGGATATATATGAAATATACGTTCTGCTGGGCACAACCAACACATGCAGCGATACACACACACACACACACACACACACACACACACACACCAATATTTACAACACGCACACATAAACACACACAACAATATTTATAACACACACAAACACACACACAGACTACAATATTTACAGCACGCACAAACACATACACGCACACATAAAGACTACAATAATGCCCCCCCCCCCCCCCCCACACACACACACACACACACGCAGGCAGGTGTATGGTTATGATCCTCATGCGTTTCCGTACATTGTGCAGCTCGGTGCAGCCCGCCGCTGGCTGCTGCTGAGCGGTGCGCAGCGGAGAGACACACCGCCACCTGGGTGTGGCTCTCTGTTGCTGATGATGAGTGCTGAGAAGAGGGGGGGGGGGGGGGGGGGTGGACGAGAGAGAGAGAGAGAGAGAGAATCTGCTGGGGTAGAACGCCCTTTCTACACCCCCCCCCACACACACACACACACACCCGGACAACCGGCAGATGAGCGCGAGCTGCACGAGGGAACACCCGGTTTTTACGACACGCGCTGTTAAGTTACCGTCGGCCCGGGGGCCACCTGCTGCTCCGTGGCCACCCGGAGGAACCGCACGGATGTGCTGGACAGATGCGTCGTTCCTGATTGGTCGGCTAGGGTTAATATTTACCTTTTATTGCACGGAACTATGGACATTTTGGAAACCCCATAATGAACTTCCCCTCACTCAGGGAAACCCAGTGGGAATATACAGCCTTTAAAATAAGATAAGATGGATCTAATAGAAACCGAACCGTTTTTAACTGAAAAACTGGTTCAGTCTGGTTCAGTCAATAAGGAATCAAAAAGTGTCTCAGCAAAGGTGAAACCTGCCAGAGTAAAGTAAAGGGATCTAGTCCGTGACGACACCGCCCCCGAGTGGCGGAGAGACGCCACCGCCCCAGAGGAGAGACGCCGCCTTCCCCCAGTGGCGGAGAGACGCCACTGCCCCTAATCCCTGCTAGTTAAAATTGACCATTATGGGAATATATTTATGGAAAGCGGCAGAAAGTGAAATTGACAGAAAAACAAAGTGTGTTTTTTTTTATTGGACAAATTATCAAGTTCTCACAGTAGACAATACATTTTAAAGTTAGGCCACATAAGCTAATGTGATTTGTTAACATTTATTAAATTGGCTCTTTGTTTTAGTGCTCCGTTGACGCGAGGGCATTTGATAATGTCAGGCGATAAACTACCGTCATAAGTGCTTAGAAAGTAGTAACAACAAACGCAAACCCAAATCAGTCTACGTAATTAAAAGACTGAGATAATGATTTGAACTCAATGTGGCGGTGAAAGATTCATAATCATTCATTCATTGGCATCATGATTGTGTGAATCTGAATGGATTTGAACTGCAATGAGTGTTCTAAGGACACTTGGTAGAATTACACCCCGGCAATCAAGTTTAATTTCTACATTAGATCATATAAGGTTACCCCCTGTCTGTTGGCTCCACTCACGGGGCCAGCTGGCTTAGAGTTCTTGGTAACCAACGGCAACGACCCTGGGGCCAAAAATCTGATTGTACCTTGGTGCACTCGCTCTTCGATTTGATTCACTTTTGTTTATATAGAAACACACACACACACACACACACACACACACACACACACACACACACACACACACACACACACACACACACACACACACACACACACACACACACACACACACACACACACACGATGGACGCCCTCTGAACACCTTTTGGTTTTAACACAAAATGGAGACTGGAAAAGAAGTCCTTGTCTCTCCACATCGCTCCAGTACTTACTACAGCCCAGAATCTTTACACGTGCACGCATCTAAAAGCGGACCTAACAGAGCAAACGGCCCCCCCAGTCTGGGGACCCCCACCCTGAGGAAGAGGAGCACCCTGCTGAAGACCACCCTGAGGAAGAGCCCCTTGGTCTTCCTCACTTGGTGCTGACGATGGTGCGGGCGATCAGCTCCTTCATGATCTCGTTGGTGCCCCCATAGATGGGCTGCACCCGGGAGTCCACGAAGGCCCTGGTGGGGGGGGGGGGGGGGGGACACGGGGGGGTCAGTAGCTTTATATACCAGGGTACTCTACACCTAGTCACAGTAGAAGGGCTTCTTATGGTCCCACGCTCCCGCAACGCAACGACCACGCAGACGCCTCGACGCGGTCGAGAACCTTTATGGTTCTGCGTCGGGTTTTAGCGAGCGGACCAATCACAGCCCTGGCTGCTGCGGCGCCTCGACGGAAGGTTACGGTTTATGGCAGGCGCACGTCCGGCCTTTGCGGCGGACGCAAGGAGGGTCCTTAGCCCCCCTTGCGTTGCGGGAACCATGTAAAGCCCTTAAGAGTTACATTTGCAGAGAGAGAGAGAGAGAGAGAGAGAGAGAGAGAGAGAGAGAGAGAGAGAGAGAGAGAGAGAGAGAGAGAGAGAGAGAGAGAGAGAGAGAGAGAGAGAGAGAGAGAGAGAGAGAGAGAGAGAGAGAGAGAGAGAGAGAGAGAGAGAGGAGAGAGAGAGAGAGAGAGACTGCCCACTCACTTGGCGATGGGGTACTCCATCATGTATCCCCAGCCTCCGTGCATCTGCACACACTGGGTGGCGACCTTGTTCTGGAGGTCAGACGCCCTGCGGAACATAGACACACACAATTATTACCCCAACCTTATTCCTGGTTAGGGTGAGGAGGAGGAGGAGGAGGAGGAGGAGGAGGAGGAGGAGGAGGAGGAGGAGGAGGAGGAGGAGGAGGTTCTTCACCAGCACTTGGCCATGGAGGCGGTGGAGGAGTCCAGCCTCTTCTCGCCGTGGATCTGCAGGCAGCTGTCCAGGAAGGCCCGGCCCACGCAGATCTCCGTCTTCATCTCCGCCAGCTTGTGCTGCACCGTCTTGAGACGCACAACACAACAACCGTCTTGAGACGTACAACACAACAACAAGACAACCGTCTGAGTCCCGCAACACAACAACAGCCTCAGCCTGCCGCGCAACGCCCGGTTAAACCTGCACTGAGTGCCTTCTCCCTTCAGCAACCTGACATTTTACCTCTACTAGATCGAGGAAGCTACAGCTATTGCTACTTAACCTCAGGCAGAATGAGAACGAGTCACGTGCAGCTGGGATTCAAACCCCTGAACCCCCCCCATCCTGACGTAAGCGAGTCATGGTTGGGCCCTCCTCAGACCTGCAGGTGGGCGATGGTCTTCCCGAAGGCCTTCCTCTGCATCACGTAGTTCCTGGTCTCCTCAAACATGAACTCACAGCTGGCGATGGCCATGTCTGCGATCAGCAGGCGCTCCTGGAGACAGAGCACGGCAGGAGGGCCAGCATCAGACACACCGACGGCGTTACAGACAAGAGACACCCCGCACAGAATAGGCTCACGTTACACACGACAGACTCACACACATGACAGACTCACACACACGACACTCAGACACGACAGACGCAAAGAGAACAGACTCCCCCAACAGACTCCCAGAGAACAGACTCCCAGAGAACAGACTCACACACAACAGACTCACACACAACAGACACACAGAGAACAGACTCCCAGAGAACAGACTCCCAGAGAACAGCCTCCCAGAGAACAGCCTCCCAGAGAACAGCCTCCCAGAGAACAGCCTCCCAGAGAACAGCCTCCCAGAGAACAGCCTCCCAGAGAACAGCCTCCCCCACTGACAGTAACACCCCCCGCGGGGCTGTCGTACCTGCGGCAGCTCGTTCATCAGGTAGTAGAAGCCCTTGTTCAGCTCCCCCAGCAGGGCACTGGCCGGCAGCCTCACGTCCTCGAAGAACAGCTCCGCCGTGTCCTGGGGGGGGGGGGGGGGACCCGCCGTGTTATGGACCCGCCAGAAGGATTGTTTGATTACCTGGGCCTGTGTGTAGTGTGTGGGAAGTGTGTGGGTAGTGTGTGGGAAGTGTGTGGGAAGTGTGTGTGTAGTGTGTGATTACCTGGGCCTTCAGAAGGAGTGTGTGAGTAGTGTGTGTGTGTGTGTGTGTGTGTAGTGTGCGAGTAGTGTGTGTGTGTGTGTGTGTGTGTGTGTGTGTGTGTGTGTGTGTGTGTGTGTGTGTGTGTGTGTGTGTGTGTGTGTGTGTGTGTGTGTGTGTGTGTGTGTGTGTGTGTGTAGTGTGCGAGTAGTGTGTGGGTAGTATGTGTGTGTGTGTGTGTGTGTGTGTAGGGTGTGTAAGTACCTGGGCCTTCAGAAGGAGTGTGTGAGTAGTGTGTGAGTAGTGTGTGAGCAGTGTGTGGGTAGTGTGTGAGAGTTTTGTGTGTGAGTAGTGTGTGTGAGTTATGTGTGTGAGTAGTGTGTGTGAGTTATGTGTGTGAGTAGTGTGTGTGAGCAGTGTGTGAGCAGTGTGTGGGCAGTGTGTGTGTGTGTGTGTGTGTGTGTGTGTGTGTGTGTGTGTGTGTGTGTGTGTGTGTGTGTGTGTGTGTGTGTGTGTGTGTGTGTGTGTGTGTGTGTGTGTAGCGGGTGAGAGTTTTGTGTGCGAGTAGTGTTCGAGTAGTGTTCGAGTAGTGTTCGAGTAGTGTTCGAGAAGTGTGTGGGCAGTGTGTGGGCAGTGTGTGTGAGCAGTGTGTGAGCAGTGTGTGAGCAGCGTGGAGCAGTGTTCTGAGTTTTGTGCGCGAGTAGTGGGTAAGTAGTGTGTGTGAGTTATGTGTGTAAGCAGTGTGTGTGTAGTGTGTGAGCAGTGTGTGAGCAGTGTGTGTGTAGTGCGTGAGTACCTGGGCCTTGAGGCCGATCTTGTCCAGCTTGCGCCCCTTCTGGAAACCCTTCATGCCGTCTTCCACCAGGAAGAGGCTGATGCCGTGGGCCGCCGTCTTGGCCTCGCGGTCCGTCACCGTCACCACGACGACCAGGTCGCACATCCACCCGTTGGTGATGAACACCTCCAGGGGAACAGACTTGTTTAGTCGATGAATGAAGCACACAACACAAGAGTAGCTCTCTTGGCACTTGAACTACTTTGGTACGTTCCTGTACACGTGTACAGTTAGAGCTGTGTTGAAAAAATCGATTTTCCGATTTTTAATCGATTCGCATATTAATGACCGATTATCGATTCGTACGTCCAAAGATCGATTTTTTTTAATAAAAAAAAAATTAAAAAATTAATATTTTTTATATTCATGGAAAATATTCATGGGATTCCCCTGAACACTTAGGGTGCTGCATATTCTTGAAAACAAATCTTGAGTGTGGTTTTAGAACAGATTTGAACATGCTCATATAGACGCCATTCAGTGCTTTTACAGTTTAAAATGTTCTGTTCTTATGTTCGCACTTTAAAGAAAAATGCTCAACGTTTACATTTTATACTTCCAGTTTCAGTACTTCTCAGTTTATTAAGTGTGAGCAGTTTTAAAATAAAAATGCTTTTGGTAGCAACCGCTTTTGGGTGAATTCTTAATTATTTTCAAGCGTAATAATAATGCACTGGTTAGTGTCCCAGTGGGAATCCACTGTTGCAGATATAGTCACCTCAATGATGTCCTCCATTTATTGTCCTGAATTATCTTTCTTGAAGGTAGATTGACCCTTAACCTTTTCATCAGTCTTCCAGCCATCAGTAACTACCAATACTTGTAAGATTTGCGGTTTAATATTGATATAATACTAGTTTTAATATGTTGCTTCTCTACACAGTCATGAAGTGAAGGAAACGGTTCAAATACATTTTTCATTTTTAATAACATTAACCCCCGGATCGAATCGAAATCGGATCGAATCGCAAATCAGATCAGAATCGGATGGAATCGGATGGAATCGGAGAAAATCGGAAAAAAATCGATTCTGAAACTTAAAAATCGGAAAAAAATCGATTCTTGAAATGTGAATCGAAACCCAGCTCTATGTACAGTAGCGAAAACGTTTCAAGCTATTGTTAGTAAAGCATGCTTAAAGCTAGCATGTTCAAAGCTAGTGTTAGCGAGCATATTGAAAGAGAGTGTTAGGCTTTTTTAAAGATAGTGTTAGCAAGCATAGTTAAAGCTAACATATTCAGAGCAAGTGTTAGCAAACATGCTTAAAACTAGTGTTAGCAAGCATAGTTAAAGCTAACATATTCAGAGCTAGTGTTAGAAAGCACATTCAAAGCTAGTGTTGACAAGCATATTCAGAGCAAGTGTTAGCAGGCATGCTTAAAACTAGTGTTAGCAAGCATATCCACAGCTACCGTTAGCAAGTTTAGGGAAAGCAAGTGTGTTAGCAAGCATTTTCAAAGCTAGCATTAGCCATCATAAGATGTTTGGAGGTGCTGGCTAATGATAGCCTGTAATTATAATGTTATTGCTGCTTTGAGATAATCGTTTTAAACTCCCAGCACGTGTAGGCTACAGGTGTCAAAATGGTGTTGTTTTTTTCCGGAAGCTTCAGCTCCAAGCGTAGCCGTTTCCCGGCTAACCACCCGACCGTACCTTGTTCCCGTTCAGGATCCAGTCGGAGCCGTCCCTCTTGGCATGCGTCCGAACTCCCTGGAGATCGCTGGCGGACGGAAAGGAAAGACAGAAAACAAAAAACATGGCTGACTCGTACTTACAACACGGACTGCGTTAGAAAGCTAGTTGGGCCAAGCTGAACCGACAGAAGGGTGTTCCGTCCTAGGTTACCGGGCGTTACCGGGCGTTACCGGGCGTTACCGGGGGTTACCGGCGGACGGGGCGGGGCCTCACCTGCCGGCCCCGGGCTCCGTCATGGCGATGGCACTGATGCACTTGCCGGCGGCCATGGGGGGGATGAAGCGCTCCACCTGCTCTGCGTTGCCGTAGTTACTGATGTAGGGCATGACGATGTCCGAGTGCAGAGCAAAGCCAGGGCCGGTGCAGTTACAGTACATCCTGTAACACACCAGGTGGTATAGTAGTTACAGTACATCCTGTAACACACCAGGTGGTATAGTAGTTACAGTACATCCTGTAACACACCAGGTGGTATAGTAGTTACAGTACATCCTGTAACACACGAGGTGGTATAGTAGTTACAGTACATCCTGTAACACCAGGTGGTATAGTAGTTACAGTACATCCTGTAACACACGAGGTGGTATAGTAGTTACAGTACATCCTGTAACACCAGGTGGTATAGTAGTTACAGTACATCCTGTAACACACCAGGTGGTATAGTAGTTACAGTACATCCTGTAACACACCAGGTGGTATAGTAGTTACAGTACATCCTGTAACACACCAGGTGATATAGTAGTTACAGTACATCCTGTAACCCACCAGGTGGTATAGTAGTTACAGTACATCCTGTAACACACCGGGTGGTATAGTAGTTACAGTACATCCTGTAACACACGAGGTGGTATAGTAGTTACAGTACATCCTGTAACACACCAGGTGGTATAGTAGTTACAGTACATCCTGTAACACCAGGTGGTATAGTAGTTACAGTACAACCTGTAACACACCAGGTGGTATAGTAGTTACAGTACATCCTGTAACACCAGGTAGTATAGTAGTTACAGTACATCCTGTAACACACCAGGTGGTATAGTAGTTACAGTACATCCTGTAACACACCAGGTGGTATAGTAGTTACAGTACATCCTGTAACACACCAGGTAGTATAGTAGTTACAGTACATCCTGTAACACACCAGGTGGTATAGTAGTAACAGTACATCCTGTAACACCAGGTGGTATAGTAGTTACAGTACATCCTGTAACACACCGTGGACACAACAGGGTTGTGTAGTAAAGTGTAGTGTGAAATAGTATTAGTAGTAGAGTAGTACTGTTATAGTATGATATAGTATCGTATAAGCAGTACTATAGTACTGTGATAGTATAATATTAGTAGTACTGCAGTACTGTGATAGTGTAGTGTAGTATTGTCATAGTGTAGTGTAGTATAGTATACTACTCACTGCTCCTCCCAGACGACGGCAGCAGAGAGGAGGTCTATAGTATAGTAGTATTGGAGTACTGTAGTATTGTCGTAGTGTAGTATAGTAGTGTAGTAGTACTGTAGTATTGTCATAGTGTAGTAGTACTGTAGTATTGTCATAGTGTAGTGTAGTATAGTATACTACTCACTGCTCCTCCCAGACGACGGCCGCAGAGAGGAGGTCTATAGTATAGTAGTATTGGAGTACTGTAGTATTGTCGTAGTGTATTATAGTAGTATAGTAGTACTGTAGTATTGTCATAGTGTAGTAGTACTGTAGTATTGTCATAGTGTAGTGTAGTAGTACTGTAGTATTGTTATAGTGTAGTGTAGTACTGTAGTATTGTCATAGTGTAGT
The DNA here is from genome assembly GCF_026213295.1 of Gadus chalcogrammus. Taxonomy (NCBI): domain Eukaryota; kingdom Metazoa; phylum Chordata; class Actinopteri; order Gadiformes; family Gadidae; genus Gadus; species Gadus chalcogrammus. Next base: position 35,314,013 of record NC_079415.1, on the reverse strand, counting down.
GTAGTATAGTATACTACTCACTGCTCCTCCCAGACGACGGCAGCAGAGAGGAGGTCTATAGTATAGTAGTATTGGAGTACTGTAGTATTGTCGTAGTGTATTATAGTAGTATAGTAGTACTGTAGTATTGTCATAGTGTAGTAGTACTGTAGTATTGTCATAGTGTAGTGTAGTATAGCAGTGGTTCTTAAACTTTTTGTCTGGCGACCCCACAAAAAAGTATTGTAAGGTCTGACGACCCCACTTTCCCCAAACCCATTCTAAGTCCTTACTCAAAATACCCCCTCAAACGTTAACAACTAAATCAAGCAAAAAATAGTAGGCAAAGTAATTAGTTTTATTTATTCCATATGAACAACAACCGAGAAAACCAAACAATCACGATTAAACAATAGGCTGCCGCTATCAGATCAGAAAAGCACACACACACACACACACACACACACACACACACACACACACACACACACACACACACACACACCACACACACACACACACACACACACACACACACACACACACACACACACACACACACACACACACACACACACACAGCATTAGGCTTACAACGTTACATGAATTATATATATGGCGAGAACAATAACGGTATTTTTTTATTTCGCTTTTCTGGTTTACTATCTTTAACAATTTCAATGGGAAGGGTGGGCCTGCTTCCGTGAACATAGCAAGTTAATTCTAGGAGGAATGCTGCATACGGCGACACGGAGATTTTCCTCCACGGTGCTGAGCCGACATCTGTATTTATTTTTTATATATGCGAGGGACGAAAATGTCTTCTCGCACAGATAGGTCGACCCGAACGGAGTTAGAATGTCCATGGCAGCCTTGGACAATCTGGGGTATTCCTGCGCAACAGACAGCCAGAATTCACCCAGTGATTTTGAGGCAAACGATGTCTGTATGGTTCGGTCACTGGATAGCTCAAGCAGCGCATCTTCGAGCTCAGATGACAGATCGTTTGAAGAGCAGCTGGTGAATGGTTGTCGTATCCAATCATAATTCTCCACATTTCCCGTCGGAAAATATTGATGGAATTTTTCGAGGAGGCTTTGGAGATGAACGTTGATGGAGGCCTTCAATGAATTTACATTCACGTCTTCCTCCTCCAAAAAGTCATGGAGCTCCGAAAACATCTCAAAATCCCCACTCTCCGCACGGACTGCCCAACGCTGCAGCTTTTTTGTGAAAGCATTCACTTTGTCCGAGAGGGTCAGGATGTTAGTGTTAAGGCCTTGTAGTGACAGGTTGAGCATATTTAATTTGTCGAATATGCATGACAAATAAGCAAGACGGGCTATCCATTCCGAGTCAGTGAGATGGTGCGCAAAAGCAGAGTTTGCGTCTGAGAGGAAGGTGCGCACCTCGCTTCGCAACTCTAACAGGCGTGTAAGAACCTTGCCCCGTGAAAGCCACCTAACTTCAGAATGGAAAAGAAGGGATTCGTGTGAAGACCCCATTTCCTGACAGAGAAGGGTGAAGAGTCTAGTATTGAGTGGGCGAGATTTGATGAAATTCACCATTTGAATTGCTGTCTGGGAGAACATTGTTAAGCTCGGGCTCAAGTGTCTTGGATGCCAGGGCTTCTCTGTGGATAATGCAATGGGTGAACTTGGCATGTGGTGCAACGCTAAGGACCTTTGCTTTCAGCCCTTTATTTTTCCCCAACATAGCTGCCGCACCGTCAGTGCATATGCTTAGGCAGTTGGCCCATTGCAGCCCTGCGTCTTCCATCCAACCATTGAGACAATTAAAAATGTCACTGCCGGTACACCTTCCTTCCATCGGAGAGCAGAACAGCATGTCTTCGTGAAGTTTTCCTTCATAACTGTAGCGAACAAACACCAACAATTGTGCGACAACTTGTCACGTCAGTAGACTCATCTAACTGTAAAGAAAACATGCCGTTTTTTACTCTCTCGATTATCTGACATTTCATGTCATTAGCGATCTCGACAATGCGCTTGGACACTGTGTCATTGGAGAGGGGTATTTGCTTGAGCGCACTTGCAATCTTTTCACCATGCATTGCGGTGGTCATCGCAATTGCTGCAGGGAGGATGAGGCTTTCGGCAATTGTGTGTGGCTTCTGTGCTTTTGCCACAAGGTGGGCACTTCGTAGGAAGCTGCCAAGGCTGTGGCGGGCAAGGTTGCTTGCTCATGCACTGCGGTCTTCTGACCTTGCAGGGCAGCTTCTTTTCGCAGAAAGAAAGTCATTTGTTTCGTAGCTTCCTCGGGATGGCGGGTTTCGAGATGTCGTTTCAGTTTGACAGGTTTTAAGCTCTCATTCGCCAGAACATCGCAGCAAATCACGCATTGTGGGTGGTCGAGGTTACCTTTTACTTGGCAACTGAATCCATATTTCAGAAATTCTTTCTGATAATGCCGACGCCTCGTTTGTTCCTTTTTATTCTCACCGGCCTGTAGACTTGTCCCAGGCCGGTGGGACAAGCGATCCTCCTCCGAGGATCGCGGAGGAGTAGACGCACTGGTAGATGGCACTTCCGATGTTTTGTTTGATTTATTAAGCAGCCACCTCTCCATTTTGGCATGTAGGCTACCTATGTGTTTTTATTTTGTTCTACTTCAAATGGCGGCGGGAGCAGATAGTTAAATAGCTTCTATCAGCGGAGTAGCCCATTGGCTGAACCAGATTTAAAAGACGAAAGACCGTTGAAAGACGAAAACATATTTTCTCTCTTCTCGACTTAACTGCGTGTAAAGAGGAAAAGTGTAAGAAAAAGGCCGATTTTTTTTCCAGATTATTATTTTCGGGAAAATATTATTTTCCTTTGTTTCACCTGGCATATTAATAATTTGGGTCATAATAATTGGCGACCCCACGGAAGTTTTTCGGGACCCCATTTGGGGTCGCGACCCCTAGTTTAAGAATCACTGTAGTATAGTATACTACTCACTGCTCCTCCCAGACGACGGCCGCAGAGAGGAGGTCTCCTCCGATCCCCCCCTGCTCCTCCGGGGTCATAACTCCCAGAAGCCCTTGCTCCCCGGCCTTCTCCCACAGCTCCCTGCTCACCTGGCCCGCCTTCTCCCATCTGGGGTTAGACAGTCCACAGCCAGGTAGGGGATAGACATTACAGAGACAGGTAGGGGTTAGACAGTCCACAGACAGGTAGGGGTTAGACAGTCCACAGACAGGTAGGGGATAGACAGTCCACAGACAGGTAGGGGTTAGACAGTCCACAGACAGGTAGGGGTTAGACAGTCCACAGACAGGTAGGGGTTAGACAGTCCACAGACAGGTAGGGGATAGACAGTACAGAGACAGGTAGGGGTTAGACAGTACAGAGACAGGTAGGGGTTAGACAGTACAGAGACAGGTAGGGGTTAGACAGTCCACAGACAGGTAGGGGTTAGACAGTCCACAGACAGGTAGGGGTTAGACAGTACAGAGACAGGTAGGGGTTAGACAGTCCACAGACAGGTAGGGGTTAGACAGTCCACAGCCAGGTAGGGGTTAGACAGTACAGAGACAGGTAGGGGTTAGACAGTCCACAGCCATGTAGGGGTTAGACATTCCACAGCCATGTAGGGGTTAGACAGTACAGAGACAGGTCATTAAGGAGCAGGCAGGGGTTAGACAGTACAGAGAGGTCATTAAGGAGCAGGTAGGGGTTAGACAGTACAGAGACAGGTCATTAAGGAGCAGGTAGGGGTTAGACAGTACAGAGACAGGTCATTAAGGAGCAGGTAGGGGTTAGACAGTACAGAGAGGTCATTAAGGAGCAGGTAGAGGTGAGACAGTCCAGACAGGTCATTAAGGAGCAGGTAGGGGTTAGACAGTCCAGAGACAGGTCATTAAGGAGCAGGTAGGGGTTAGACAGTACAGAGACAGGTCATTAAGGAGCAGGTAGGGGTTAGACAGTACAGAGACAGGTCATTAAGGAGCAGGTAGGGGTAAGACAGTACAGAGACAGGTCATTAAGGAGCAGGTAGGGGTTAGACAGTACAGAGACAGGTCATTAAGGAGCAAGTAGGGGTTAGACAGTACAGAGACAGGACATTAAGGAGCAGGTAGGGGTTAGACAGTCCGACAGGTCATTAAGGGGCAGGTAGGGGTTAGACAGTACAGAGACAGGTCATTAAGGAGCAGGCAGGGGTTAGACAGTACAGAGACAGGTCATTAAGGAGCAGGTAGGGGTTAGACAGTAGACAGGTCATTAAGGAGCAGGTAGGGGTTAGACGGTACAGGGACGGGTCATTAAGGAGCAGGTAGGGGTTAGACAGTACAGAGACAGGTCATTAAGGAGCAGGTAGGGGTTAGACAGTACAGAGACAGGTCATTAAGGAGCAGGTAGGGGTTAGACAGTACAGAGACGGGTCGTTAAGGAGCAGGTAGGGGTTAGACAGTACAGAGACGGGTCATTAAGGAGCAGGTAGGGGTTAGACAGTACAGAGACGGGTCATTAAGGAGCAGGTAGGGGTTAGACAGTACAGAGACAGGTCATTAAGGAGCAGGTAGGGGTTAGACAGTACAGAGACAGGTCGTTAAGGAGCAGGTAGGGGTTAGACAGTACAGAGACAGGTCGTTAGGGCGCCCGCAGGCCTGTTCTAAAAATAGCACAGCTCCTTCTTGAACAACTCTGTCCCACCTTTCTTAAGTCATTGTTGATAATTATTGTGAGAAATCATTAACATGATCAGTGTCTTCACATAGATGAGTACAATTAATCATGAATAATCATATACGTATAACTAAAGGCAATCTGAGCAAATTTGTTATTTCAGAAGAGTATATCAAACTGGGTGCCCTTCGTATGACTCGGTACCAATGAAGTAGCTCTCAGGTTCAAAATGGTAGGTGACCCCAGGGCTAGACAGTACATACTCGCTGTGGTGAGGGACCACCTCCTCCTGGAAGAAGCGGCGTGCGCTCTCCCTGAAGAGGTCGTGGTCCTCGCTGAAGATGCGTCGCGTCCCGACGTCCATCAGTGTCTTGGCGCTCGACGTCTCGGGCCGGAAGGGCGCCGCCGGCTCACCGGAGGGGTGCGCGTGGCCGTGCTGACGCCGTCTGACGGACCGGGGAGAGCACACATGACGTCACAGCGAGGTATTCAAAACAAATGTCAACACGCTGCAGCGAGGGTTGCCAGATTGGGAGGGAAATCTGGCCCAATCTGGCAACGCTCACTGTCAACAACATTGACACTGAAAGGGTCGTTTCGTTGTTCCGCGGTAAAAACGTGCAATATGAAACGCAAGCATGTTCTGCGATCTACAGGTGAATGTTTAGAGTGTCATCGCTCCAGGGGGCAAAGAGCGACCCGAGCACTGACGCGTCCTTTGGAAAACGGGCTTAGTGGGTCAAAGGTGAACCTCCCCTCCTCGGACCTTAACTTCATAGTAGACAACAGAAGACCCTCATAATCCATACGATCACAACGTCCGGATACACTCGGATGACGTGCTGTGTGTGTGTGTGTGTGTGCAGTGGACTTCAAAACGTGCGTCTTTTAAAGAAGAGCCTTTTAGAAGCGTCTCCGGACCGACCTTGACGTGAGGGCGGACAGCGCCGACAGGGAGGACCTCCCGTCGGACAGATAGCGCCGGGCGGCCCGCTGCAGGAACATGTCGCTGGAGGAGGATTGAAGGACGGAGAGCAGACACAATAGACCGACGCGGATATGCAGACTTCTGGTGAACTTGTTGCAGCGAATAAAAGAGAGGGAGCAGAGACCACGCCCAGTCTCTGAGTGGACCCCGCCCCCTCGCTGCAGCCGTGACGTGAGACGGGCTGAAACAGCCACGATCAGACTTTAGAGTGGAATACAATTGTATAAATACAAAATCAAAAGATTACTTAGTATAGATACACAACTAATAGTATTAGTTGAGCATCGATGAAATCAAGGGTTTACAAAAATGATATATAATTGTGCCATTATGCGATCATTTAATCCTAATGGGGTTTAAAGAAATGTGTTTCACTGCTCTCTCTTTTACTGTTCTTTCTTTTCCTCGTTCTGAGGTCAACTTCTTGTCATAAAAAGACGCTGTATTGTTTGGACCGAAGCATTTAAACTGATGATTATGTTTCATGTTGGTGGATTAACATCGTTCCACACATAACTGTTCACTTCCATGACTCACCGCGGGGCGGCGGGCTCTCACATCGACACGGAGCCGTCGTCTCAGGAGCCCAAAGTCTAGCCTACTGCTGACACACAATCAATCAATTATGACCTCGAAAAACAGGGCTTTGATACGCACCATTTATTACCCTTACAATTCAGCGTTTTTGTTTTACGAGTATTTAGAAAAGTTTTTTTTTATTTCATTACTGACAATGGGATTTCTTTTTGGAAACAAACGGTAAATAATGATTGCCCTGTTTTGGTAGCGGACAGAAACATTTTGATGGTTTACTTTTTGCATTAGAAACTGAAGTAGTAAACAAATAATTGTAAAAAATCCCTTTGTAAGTACTAACAATAATAAATCTCCCTCTGTGGGAAATTACAAAAATGAAGTGCTCTATTAAAATAATTAAACATTTCTACAAGAGATCACGGGAGACGGCGTCGACTCGTCCAGGTATGTGCCAGTCAGCACTGTCGGGAACACGCGTACGTACAGCAGCCTATCTTCTGCTTTCGTTGCAAATTGAGAGTCGCAATCTGCTTTCCAAGTTGCTAGAATCCATTCCATGATCAAAACGTCTAGTAGACCAATGGTAAAGTAATAGAACAAGGGAGAAAGCAGACAAACATCCAGTCCAATATGAAAGAAAAAAGCTAGCTTCATTAAGGAATCAAACCCCTTATCCCCGCGTTAATGAGTTGTTCTCTGACTACTAACCCATCAGGTCTTAGTACATGTGATTCAAGAGTTAACCACTTGACAATCTTTAAACTTCGGTTGGCTAGAAATTGTAAAGACAGTGATGTGTGTACATTGTGCGAGTATCCGCCACTCGCGATGTGTGTGCAGTCCAAAATGAAAGAAAAAACCTTGCAAATTGAGAGTCGCAATCTGCTTTCCAAGTTGGTAGAATCCATTCCATAATCAAAACGTCTGGTAGACCAATGGTAAAGTAATAGCATGCACAGAGAAAGACCCATTATTGGTTCTCTCTTTACCACCGACATGCAAAGCGACACGTAGGCCTAAACCCGACGCAGAACCATAAAGGTCCACGACTAGCCTAGGTCGTAACCCCCTTGCGTTGCGTCAACGTGTTACTTGCGAGAGAGACTTCTGAGAGTAGGAGAACGGAACCTTTGTGTTACATGCTTTGATTGTTGCTTTGACAAATAGTTTATTTTCATATTTATTTTCCTTGACTTGGCAACACCTTGTACCAGCATCACCAGCGCCCCAGAGCCCGGGCCGCTGCGTCCACGTAAAGTGACGCAACACAAAACAAAGAACACGGCTGAAATAGCCACGTCC
>NC_079415.1:35297635-35306476 GCF_026213295.1 Gadus chalcogrammus | reverse complement strand
CTGCAGCCCGCCGTCGGACTTTCGCAGGCCGCCCGACCCCGGTTCTCGGCCGGGCTGCAGCCCGTGATCGTGCTCGGCAGCCCGGCCGAGAACCGGGGTCGGGCGGCCCACTCTGCAGCCCGGCCGTCGGACTTTCGCAGGCCGCCCGACCCCGGTTCTCGGCCGGGCTGCAGCCCGTGATCGTGCTCTGCAGCCCGGCCGAGAACCGGGGTCGGGCGGCCCACTCTGCAGCCCGGCCGTCGGGCTGCAAGACCGGGCTGGATATCATGTCGTATGATATCCAGATCTTCCATGTTCTAGTGACTCCAGGTTAAAAATAAGCTTTATGCTAATATATTATATTAGTAACATTCTATAAGTAATATTATATATACAAATATATTATATTATATTAGTAATATTACATGGTTAATCAATGTAATTTTTGGCAGTACTATATTGTGTACATAGCTATTATATATTGTACGTAACATATGGCCATATCACCCAGTTCTGGCACATAATTCCTAATTCCTTCTTATTCGTTTTCTTTCAGGACATCGTTGAGTCCACTGCCACCAGCCCCCCCACCTCTCCCTCATGCTCCTCCACCCCAGGCACCTCTTCCACCACCCCACCCCTTCCAAGAGGAGAGTGCCAGGGAGCAGGCGAGGCATGAGGAGAGCGAGGCAAAGTTGGCGGAATGGTGGAGAAGATGTGATTCTCCACCATTCTCTCAAAAGCTGAGTGTGTGTGTATTTTTAGATGCTTGTGTGTGTATTTTTAGATGTGTTGTTCAGTGTTTCTTATTTAAATAAAGTGTTTCTTCTAAAGTGTTCTTGTTCATAACTGATTATTATTATCTAAGGGTGCACTCACACTAGGCCAAAATATAAATACCATTTCAGGTTAAACATCTTTACAATGGGTCTTGCTCGTTGCCCGAGACAATGGCAGCCAGTCTGTCTCTTGTAACATTACCAGGGGTCTGGTTATCTGCTAGGGGGCACGGGGAGGCCATGATGACGTCACAGGGTAGGGTTGTCCCATTTGGTAGGGGATCGGTTAGGGTAGCAATGAGGGGTAGCAATGAGCATGAGCAATGAGGGTTAGGGTTGAGATATAGGGTTGAGACAGTGAGCAAAGAAACGGGATTGGGCCTTGTACTCCCAGATATAACTGGTTATTAACGGGAAAAAAGTGTACCTGAAACGCACTATTATTCTGATTCAAATCAAAGGGTTATTAGCCGATTTCGGCGGAGCTTGATGTAATGGTATTGGGTTGTTGAGATGAACTATAAAATATGTAAACAAATCAAGGATGTAATATCATTTCATAGAACTCATTTTAAGCATTAGGCTAATGTAATTCACCAAACATGCCTCTCTTGTATCTTCTTACAACTTGCACCTGGAATACATACAAGGTAAAAAATTGAGTACTGATTTTTCTTTGTTCTCTCTACGCAGGCCAGCTCATCAAGTGCTTACATTCAGCAGCTTCTCAAGGGATGTTGCCTGCCAGACAGAAAACCTGGAAACGCATATTTGTAGGCACAAAGCTGTCCTTAAAGTCTATGCAGCCCCATTTTAAAAGTGAAGGTGTGTACATTACTCATTGAGTATTTTTTTTCTTTGATTTGGTAGATTCTAGGCAGCATAAATTCTAGGCTGATGCTAGATTCTAACTGCGCTAAAAAGCCTGGTCCTCTTTGGAAAAGCATCATGACCAGCGCCCTGCTAAAACACGAGTCAAACTTGGGAGTTGCATTTCAAAGATGGAATCAGCCAAGAGCCCAGAATGGTTTCAAGACAGATGCCACATGAGCTGGTTTATCATTCTCAAACATCAATGAATTCATAATGCATGAATGTTAGCTGATCAGCTTAGAGGGAAGGAGACGTTGTTGCTTTTTAGTGTCGAAATAGAATTGCGCTTCGCATGTCATGTTGTGATCAGATCATTTTGCGCTGGTGTTCGTTGAGTGTCCTTAACTTGGCCAACCACTTGAGCTTTGAGTCTAGGGAGGAGGGTGTTGGAGGAGACGTCCCTCTCCAAAACTGTGAATCTGTGTCTGCAGTACACATTTTAAACCCCCTGTGTCAATGTTGCGTACATTTAAATAGTTTCTTTCCCGTGTACAAATACACAATGCCTCCCTTTATGCAAATAATGTATCAAAACAATTACTTTTTCCTTTTTTTCTCCCTCTGCAGAAGACTGCGATGCCTTTGGAGACCGTAGCACTCAGCGTGGCGCCACATCAGAGAGCCTGGGTGTTGTCGCCCCTGGCTCCTCCTCCCACATGTCCAGTCACAGCGAGGAACTGGTGGTTAGCAGAATAAAGAAATATTTTGGCATTTTTGCACTTGTAAATAGTTAATCGCTTTTTAGCCCACATTCAGATGTGAACTCATTCTTGCATGCGAGGGTCTTGAATCCAAAAAAAAAAATAGGCAGGCAAGACATTGAAATTGCAGGGCGTGCCAAGCCGCGACCGAACCAGCTTGGCAGTGTAAAAACGCCTAATCTGTCGGTAGTGGGGATTGAAAACTGTTCTGTGAAAATGACAGAATATGTCTTGTGTTTGTTTCCTTCTTTATGTGGAAAGCAGCAAACCCCAGACACCATTTCAATCAAGCTTGAAGAGGATATTGGTGGAGGCTTGCCCGCTGGAGGTTAGTAATAAACATTGCATCTATGCAAGAAAACAACCTTGATCAACTGAGAATGTACTAGATTCTACCTGCGCTAAAAAGCCTGATCCTCTTTGGAAAAGCATCAGGACCAGAGCCCTGCTAAAAGACGAGTCAAACTTGGGAGTTACATTTCAAAGATGGAATCAGGGTTTCAAGACAGATGCCACATGAGCTGGTTTATCATTCTCAAACATCAATAAATTCATAATGCATGCAATGTTAGCTGATCAGCTTAGAGGGAAGGACACGTTGTTGCCTTTTAGTGTCCAAATAGAAATTGTGCTTGCCTCGCTTGTCATGTTGTGCTCAGATCACTTTGCGCTGGTGTTCGTTGAGTTTCCTTAACCTGGCAAACCACTTGAGCTTTGAGTCTAGGGAGGAGGGTGCTGGAGGAGACGTCCCTCCCCAAAACTGTGAATCTTTGTCAGCAGCTCACATTTTAAACCCTCTGTGTCAATGTTGCATACATTTAAAAAGTTTCTTTCACGTGTAAAAATACACAATGCCTCCCTTTATGCAAATAATGTATCAAAACAATTACTTTTTTACCTTTTTTTTCTCCCTCTGCAGAAGACTGCGATGCCTTTAGAGACCGTAGCAATCAGCGCAACGCCACCTCAGAGATTCTGGGTGAGGACGCCCCTGGCTCCTCTCACATGGCCAGTCACAGCGAGGAACTGAAGATTCTGAGTGTCTACGGAAAAGGGGAGGGCCCACTGGCGGTGGACGGCCATAACACCCTCTTCACCGCGTCTGAAGTGGAGGCCCTGAACTTGCTGTCTGCGGACCACAGTGCGGCCAAGAGCCTGGAGCGCGGCGAGCGGCTGGTCTGCCACGAGGAGCTGAGTGTGCAGGTTGGAAATCATCTTCTCATTCAGCATCCAAAAGAGAGGCTTCCTCTGTTACAACTCCAGCACACACCCTTAGAAAGCTCACACCTCTAGGATTTAATGAGTCGTACGTGTAGCCTGGCTATTTCCAGACTCGTTGGTCTGGGGAAGCTGCTGTCATTTTCTTCAGCACAAGAGGCTTGATCAACTTGTTCAACTGACTCTGTACGCAAATGGCTGTTTGCCGTCGCTTACCTGTCGTCATTGTGTTAATCCAGCCAATAGGGCGCCAGGGGGAGAGGCCAACTTGGTGATTGGCACTGTCGCACCAAAATTGTATCGGGGTGAAAATTGTACCACCTTCGTAATTCGCGTTCGAAACATTACGTCATCGTTCGACACGATTGTCCGTTGCTTCGCGCCCATGTTGCCAAAGAAGAAATAACATAATACAGACAACACTTTTTTTTACTTTATATTTGTATTGTATTGAATTTAGCTAGTAAACTGAGTGTTTTAAAGTGTATCATAGTTTAGCTAGCTTGTGTTAATACACTCAGTTTACTAGCTAAATGCTATTAAACAATTAAATACAATGCAATTATAAAGTTAGCAACGCTAATAAATGTCATTTGTAAAATAAGTGTTATCTGCTTAATGTTATTTCGTCTTGTGACGCTCAATGAATGAGCGCGAATGTTTGTGAATATTCATGAACCTTCCCACGTCATCGTTCGTCCGTTGCCAGGCAGGTTTGGAAATTTCGAACACAGATTACGTAGGCGGCACACGTTTCGCCCCCCGGTACAATTTTGGTCTCAAAAAACGGTCTCAGCTTCTCCAAAAACTAGGGATGGGCAAAATGATTATTTTCCGGGAACTAGTTCTTTCAGTTCAGTTCACTATAACGATTCGTTTATTTGATTCGTTCGTTTTGATTCGTTTGTCACGTTAGATTACATCTTAAAAAAAATAAAAAATAAAAAAACTTTTTTTTATAATTTTTTTTTTTTCTTAATTGGTCGTGGGTCCGGATAGGACCGTCAAGACCGCAGTCCGCCGTTTGGAGATGCCTGCTATATAGTATGTCGAAAGTCCCACCAATATTTATACCACTTGCTTACTCTCTATATTTCATTCATGGTTTTACATTTATAATTTTATTTTACTTTACATTTAATTCTTCATTGTTCAGGCATTACAGAACTTGCATGGTCATAAATAAATAATACGAACTGCAGTTTAATTTCTTTGTTTGTTCTTAAATTGACGTAGAATGGAGCAAAGACTCCTGGGATTGGGAAATGCGTTTATCCAATAAACAGATGGAGGTCAAGTCTATTTTCGAAAAAATGTAGGGGGATATATGAGTCGAATGGTATGAACCAAGAAACGTCAGAGAGAGAGAGCGCGCATATTCGACGGTACCGCCTTGTCATTGGTTTACCCAGGTGCCATTCCAACACCATTGCTACCTCTCATTGGCTGAATCTTTGAGAAAGTTGTAGACTCAATCAATGGAAGTCGCGGGGAGACGGAGCTCTGTTCGTTTGTATATTTTATTTACGTGACCATATGTTTGGTTTATGTTAAAAAAAAAGAATCAAAGAACCAGTTCTTCTTGTTTTGGGGAACCAGTTCTTGTCGTTCACGTTCGGGATTCGTTCGTTGTAACGAATCCCGACCGACACATCCCTACCAAAAACGTATCGGAAGCAGAAAGATAAGAATTGCTCTTCTGCAGACCCTTATGAAGGGCGAATTCAAATCGCCGTTAGAGCAGGTTGGGGGAATCCAGTCCATCGTAATTGGGGATTAACAACTATTCTGTGCAAATGAAAGGAAATTAAAATGTGTTTCCTTCTTTATGTGGAAAGCCGGAGACCCCAGACACCATTTCAATCAAGGTTGAAGAGGATATTGGTGGAGGCATGCCCGCTGTAGGTTAGTAATACACATTGCATCCATGCAAGCCAACTGACCTACCAACTGAGAATGTACTCGATTCTAACTGCGCTGGTCCTCTTTTGAAAAGCATCATGACCGTCACCCTGCTAAAACACAAGGACTACTATGCAGTTTTATAGTAAAATGATTTACATCTTCTTCATGACAGGTGTCAGGAATGCTGAATCCGCTCTGATTCCCAGTATAACTACAGTATTGGTAAAGCAGGTGATCGGAAACCACAGATGACCTGGGTTGTGTCTTTATGACCTCCCCACATCCTTCAAAGGCGGAGACGTAGCGGTGCCTTCTCAGCTGACGCCTTTGACCCTTGACCCCCCCCCAAGGGGAACAAGGAAAATGCATAATAAACAAAAAGACGTTAGAAAGAAAGAATGTCAAAATATACTTCTTCCAATACACCAGTGTGTAAAAGTACATGCTGTATCCCTTTGTGCAAATAATTAATTAATACCATTACTTTCTCTCTTTGTTTCCTCTCTGAAGAAGACGTCAATGACATCAGAGACTGCAGCACGCAGCGTGGTGCCACCTCGGAGAGTCTGGGTGTGGACGCCCCTGGCTCCTCCCACATGTCAAGTCACAGCGGGGAGCTGCGGATCCTGAGCGTTTACGGAAAAGGGGAGGGCCCACTGGCGGTGGATGGTTGGTGGAAGGTTTCTCCCAACAATGCCAATATGATCGTACACATGAGGACCCGACCAGACGAGAAGCCGTACGGGTGTGACCAATGCACGAAGAGCTTCAGTCAGAAAGGCAACCTGAAAATCCACATGAGTACGCACTCCGGGGAGAAGTCCTACAGGTGTGACCAATGCACGAAGTGCTTCAGTCTGAAAGGCACCCTGAAGCGCCACATGATGACTCACTCTGGGGAGAAACCCTACAAGTGTGACCAATGCACGAAGCGCTTCAGTCGGACAAGCCACCTGAAGATCCACATGAGGACTCACTCCGGTGAAAAGCCCTACAAGTGTGACCAATGCACGAAGGGCTTCATTCTGAAAGGCTCCCTGAATGGCCACATGCTGACTCACTCTGGCGAGAAGCCCTACAAGTGTGACCAATGCACAAAGCGCTTCATTCGGTCATACCGCCTGAGGATCCACATGAGGACTCACTCTGGGGAGAAGCCCTGCGTGTGTCTGCAGTGCAACGCCAGCTACTGCGGCCCAAGCAGTTTGCGTGTGCACATGCTCAAGCACACTTTGACACGGGGTAACGGGACGCTTTGATTGAGACCTCTGTCCTGTATTGGTTGAAATTACTGCTTTTAGTTTTTCTCTTCATCACGATTAAACGCTTCGTACTTTCGATTCACTTTCTGTTTTTATTGTTTGATGTCCGTGGGGTCGGCTTAGCTCAGGAGGTAGAGCAGTTGACTAGTTCGATCCCCAGCTCCTCCTAGCTGAGTGTTGATTTGTCCCTGAGCAAGACACTTAACCCTAATTGCTCCTGACGATCTGGCTGTCGCCTTGCATGGTTGACTCTGCCGTCGGTGTGTCAATGTGTGTATTAACCGATGTTGGTCGCTTTGGATAAAAGCGTCTGCTAAATGTAATGTAAATGTGTTGAATCATTTATTTCTAGGACACTTCTGAAAGCAAAATATTTGATTGAATGTAGAGCTTGATCAGGGGAAGATACAGGCAGCAAAGTTACCAAGCATACAGTCAAAGACGATGGGTGTACATGATTCTTGTAGGAAACGTTGACATCGTGGGTAAATACAAAGGTCAGGGGGAGGGGCCTTCGTGGAGTTTAGGATTGGCCAGAGGAGAGACCAAGTTAAATTGCAATTCACAATATGGGTGAAGTGGACATGTCTGCCAGACAGTTAAAGGAATCTACACAACAAAGAAGTCTGTGGATTGGCCTGAGTATCAAACTTGGTGCCCACAGTTGCAAATGCAAACTATCTAAACACCTTTCAATTAGAGGGGGCGGAAGGTATCTCTAGGTCCATGGAGAATGGATAGAAATTCATTTAAATTGACAATTTATTCAGGGGTTCATATAATTTGTATATTAAAGTTATGCTTGATATTGCCACAACGTTGTCATTACCGTTATCTTTGTTATTACAAAAAGCCTGCAAAGTTCACTTGTGTAATAGACTGCGATTGAACCCCACATTATGCATGATTGTGTTCTTTCCACTGACCTTTCCATTCTGTGCGCTTAATGCTAACTACCTTGGATGGATTGTATCATAATAGGCGATAATGGTTGAAGTTCATCCATTTTAAAAGGTCCCTGGTTAAATGTCTAGATCTCAGTGATGCTCAGTTTAGGCCGGTCCTCCCTCTAGAAGGCAGCATTATTCTAACGGGACAAAGTCAGAAGATTCCTAGCATTGGTCACCCTTCACTCTCTGTTTGCAGCGGCGGCTGGTGATCCAATTCGTGGGTGGGGTGCAGTAATGGATGGGGGTCCTCCCCAAGAAAATATGGAATTGGTTTCTGGGATGCCCACTAGCTAAAAATGTATTCTTATTCATAGCCTACATCCTGACTTGCAGGGCCTGGACAAGCCTGCACTGCTTTCACTTTCATTCCACTTGCCATTGCTATTTGACCCATGGTTGTTATTCTGATATTGAGGCATATCATGATCAATGTCCTATATTGTTTTACCGGAGTCTCAAGGTCTATTTCAAATGCAGTTTAGGACCGTTGTATATATATTTTTTATATGCTCCATGCCAAAATACTTAATTAATATGTAACTTACTTGTTCCATTTAAGTATAACATTGCGTGATTGAGGAGTCCAATTCCTCCACTGAAATGGGTAGAAAGTGCTTTTACGGCTCTCTGCTAATTAACAAACTATCACTTCTCTCTGCATGTAGTTATGTTGCGCAATGCACGAATGCTGCTGAGGGAGGTAGCCTTTTAGATTCATTGGCTGAATTGTCCAATCAGCTCCAAATTACTACAATGTGTTGAAACACAAGACAGTGTAGTGACAAGTGTTTCTTCAATACTCAGTTACTGTTGGGAAAGGAGAACAAGCCTATCTTGATGAATCCTTCATCATGTTGTGTGTTCAGTAACAGGAGTAGGGTTTGTGTTCGGTCTTTCTTCTTTTTGTGTGTGTGTGTGTGTGTGTGTGTCGCTGCAGTTCAGAAGGTGAACTGCACCGAGGAGGATTCACCGCCCCCAAATGGTTCCACATGCATTAACTTTGATAAGGATTTGATGTGTTGTTCAGAAAGAACTAAGTGTATGGTGTTTGAAAATAAGAAAAAGATGCCATCACAGACAATTAAATTGTACAACAATAATCTTGAGAAAGTCAGGTATTTTAAGTTTCTAGGAATGTGGTTGGACGAAAGAATGACAGGGAAAAAGCATATTG
>NC_079415.1:35110135-35292635 GCF_026213295.1 Gadus chalcogrammus | reverse complement strand
CAGCAAAGTGGTTGGCAAAATAAAGAATATTTCAGTATTTTTGCACTTGTAAACAGTTAATCTCGTTTTAGCCTACACTCAGATTTGAACTCATTCTTGCATGCGAGGGTCTTGAATCAAAAAATATGTAAATATATTTTGCATTCATTGTAAAGAGTCCAACTCTCCGTGTGTAGGCCCGCCTTCTCCGGTGTACCAAGAAAGCCAGCTCCAAGACGAAGGGGGATTTTACCCCTTAGTTTTACATAGGACATTGAAATTGCAGGGCGTTCCAAGCCGTGACCGAATCAGCTTGGCAGTGTGAAAAGGCATAATGTGTCGTTAGTGGGGATTGACAACTATTCTGTGAAAATGAAAGAATATGTCTTGTGTGTGTTTCCTTCTTTATGTGGAAAGCAGCAGACTCCAGACACCATTTCAATCAAGGTTGAAGAGGATATTGGTGGAGGCTTGCCCGCCGTGGGTTAGTAATACACATTGCATCTATTCAAGAAAACCACCATGATCAACTGAGAATGTACTTGATTCTACCTGCGCTAAAAAGCCTGGTCCTCTTTTGAAAAGCATCATGACCAGCGCCCTGCTAAAACACGAGTCAAACTTCGGAGTTGCATTTCAAAGATGGAATCTGTCAAGAGCCAAGAAGGGTTTCAAGAGCTGGTTTATCATTCTCAAACATCACTGAATTCATAATGCATGAATGTTGGCTGATCAGCTTAGAGGGAAGTACACGTTGTTGCTTTTTAGTGTCAATATATAATTATTGTGCTTGCCTCGCTAGTCATGTTGTGATCAGATCACTTTGCGCTGGTGTTCGTTAAGTTTCCTTAACCTGGCCAACCACTTGAGCTTTGAGTCTAGGGAGGAGGATGCTGGAGGAGACGTCCCTCTCCAAAACTGTGAATCTATGTCAGCAGTACACATTTTAAACCCTCTGTCAATGTGACATACATTTAAAGTTTCTTTCACGTGTACAGATACACAATGCCTCCCTTTATGCAAATAATATGTCAAAACAATTAATTTTTCCTTTTTTCTCCGTCTGCAGAAGACTGCGATGCCTTCGGAGACCGTAGCACTCAGTGTGGCGCCACCTCAGAGATTCTGGGTGTGGACGCCCCTGGCTCCTCCCACATGTCCAGTCACAGCGAGGAACTGCTGGTTAGCAGAATAAAGAATATGTTGGCATTTTTGCACTTGTAAATAGTTAATAGTGTTTTAGCCTACACTCAGATGTGAACTCATTCTTGCATGCGGGGGTCTTGAATCCAAAAAAATAAATACACAGGGAAGACATTGAAATTGCAGGTCGTTCCAAGTGCAGTGTAAAAATGCCTAATCTGTCGGTAGTGGGGATTGACAGCTATTCTGTGAAATATGTCTTGTGTGTGTTTCCTTCTTTATGTGGAAAGCAGCAGACCCCAGACACCATTTCAATCAAGGTTGAAGAGGATATTGGTGGAGGCTTCCCCGCCCTAGGTTAGTAATACACATTGCATCTATGCAAGAAATCAACCTTGATCAACTGAGAATGTACTCGATTCTGCCTTCTCAGCAGGAGCCTTTAACCCTTGACCATCCAAAGGGCGACAAGGATAATGCATAATCAACAAATAGAAGTTGGAAAGAATGTCCAAATATAATTCTTCCAACACACAAGTGTGTACAAAGTACATACTGTATACCTTTGTGAAAATGATTAATTAAAAACTTTACTTTCTCTCTCTCTGTTTTCCTCTCTGAAGAAGACGTCAATGACATCACAGACTGCAGCACGCAGCGTGGCGCCACCTCGGAGAGTCTGCGTGTGGACGCCCCTGGCTCCTCCCACATGTCAAGTCACAGCGGGGAGTTGCGCATCCTGAGCGTTTACGGACAATGGGAGGGCCCACTGGCGGTGAACGTCCATAACACCCTTTTTGCCGCGTCAGAACCGGAGGCCTTGAGCTCGCTGTCCGCTGACCACAGCGTGGCCAAGAGCCTGAACTGCAGCGTGCGGCTCGTCCGCCTTGAGGAGCTGACTGGGCATCAGGGCGGCCGCAAGGGCCGGCCCGGTGTCTTTTGTGGAAAGGTTATTCCCAACAAGGCCAATATGATCGTCCACATGAGGACCCACAACGACGAGAAGCCCTACAAATGTGACCAATGCACAAAGCGCTTCAGTGATAGCTATGCCCTGAAGATCCACATGAGAACTCACTCTGGGGAGAAGCCCTACAGGTGTGACCAATGCATGAAGTGCTTCAGTCTGAAAGACACCCTGAATAAACACATGAGAACTCACTCTGGGGAGAAGCCCTACAGGTGTGACCAATGCATGAAGTGCTTCAGTCTGAAAGACACCCTGAATAAACACATGAGGAGTCACTCCGGGGAGAAGCCCTACAAGTGTGAGCAATGCAGTAAGCGCTGCAGTCGGAGAGATGCCCTAAATATCCACATGAGGACTCACTCCAGCGAGAAGCCCTACAAGTGTGACCAATGCATGAAGTGCTTCAGTCTGAAAGACACCCTAAATATCCACATGAGGACTCACTCCGTCGAGAAGCCCTACAAGTGTGACCAATGCCCGATGCGCTTCAGTCTGAAAGGCAGCCTGAAGATCCACCTGAGGACTCACTCTGGGGTGAAGCCCTACAAGTGTGACCAATGCACGAAGTGCTTCAGTCTGAAAGGCAGCCTGAAGATCCACCTGAGGACTCACTCTGTGGTGAAGCCCTACAAGTGTGACCAATGCACGATGCGCTTCAGTCAGAAAGGCACCCTGAAGATCCACATGAGGACTCACTCTGGGGAGAAGCCCTACAGGTGTGACCAATGCCCGAAGTGCTTCAGTCTGAAATGCCACCTGAAGATCCACAGGAGGACTCATTCCGGGGAGAAGCCCTACAAGTGTGACCAATGCCCGAAGTGTTTCAGTCTGAAAGACGACCTGAAGCGCCACATGAGGACTCACTCGGGGGAGAAGCCTTACAAGTGTGACCAATGCACGAAGCGCTTCAGTCGGACAGGCACCCTGAAAATCCACCTGAGGACTCACTCTGGGGAGAAGCCCTACCAGTGTGACCAATGCACAAAGTGCTTCAGTCTGAAAGGCACCCTGAAGATCCACATGAGGACTCACTCCGGTTAGAAGCCCTGCCTGCATTGCAACGGCAGCTACAGCGACCCAAGCAATTTGAGTGTGCACATGCTCAAGCACACGGGCAATGGGGTGCTTTCACACAGGGTAACGGGGCGAGATTGAGACCTCTGTCCGGTATTTGTCGAAATTACTGCTTTTAGTTTTTCTTTTCATCATGATTAAACACTTTCCAGCTTTTGATTCGCTTTGTTTTAATTTTAGTAATTTATGTCTGTGTGATTAAGAACTTATTTCTCTGACTCTTCTAACAGCAAAATATTAGGAAACGTTCACATCGTTGGTAAATACAAAGGAAACTTGTGAGGGGAGTATACCACGAACCTCGCTGAACATACCCATGCTTTCTTGGGAAAACCTGGTTCGACTCGCAGTCAGAGTTAAATGGTTCCATGACACTCACTTTAGATTAAATAAGTCGAACCAGGTTTTCCGCTTTAGGTTCAATGCGCGTTCACATAAAAGGTGTGTTTATCACGTCATTCGACTCCCCCTTGTGCAAAGTGAATCGAGCGTGCGTGGTGTATTATTATGAATTCCTACGAGGAATTCAAAGTCCAAATCACAACCAAGGGGAACACGGATGCCCATAATATGGCTAGGGTGGCGTGCTGGCAAAAAATAGCCGTCCGTGTTAATTCGTAAGTGAAAAGATTCTGCATATTGTCTAAAAAATATCATGTATCATCATGCCTTTTACCCCCATAGATGTGGTGCCAGCACGCTCCTACGAACATGGGGCCAAGTCAAAAATAAATATTAAAATTATATTCAACGTGGTAAGTTGTAAGCATCCATTTGAATAATTTCAGGTGAATCTAGCCTATGATTTGCAATGGCCTAGGCTCCAACCTTTAGTCACATGTTGATTACCTGCAGCAAATAAAAATAAAACCAAATTTAATACGACTGGGAGGGGACCGCTCCACCGCCCTTCACCACTTCGGAGGAGCTGGCTCTCGCCAATAACGAAGGTCGGCCGATGATGGTAGGAGTGGAAGGGGGGGGATGTCCTCTGACCCCACTGCCTCGACATCAAAGGCCTTTGTAATGAGTATGTATTCATGTATTGGCAATGGACATCAATAATTGTCTTGCTAATCAAATGTGAAATGATTGAGTGTAAATTAATTGTCATTTTTAGTTGAAGGTACAAACATTAGTTTGGAGGAGCTGCCGACAATCGATCTCCAATCAGAGGTATATAACTATCAAAGCAAAGTGTCACGTACTCTTCTAAATGTTTAATTTCTGGACAGAATGTCCTATAATAGGTTTCTCTGATTCTTGCAGGAGACTGTCGGCCTGTGTCTCCAGGGCGACTATGGAGGTGATTTTTCTTAATAATTCTCACAGCTATAGTATGAATAAAAAATGCCTAGGCCTAATTGTGTCACTGACATAGCGGTTATGTGTCTGTGGCTGATGGTGGATGCTGCTGAAGGTGAATGCTGCTGATGGTGGATGCTGATGATGGTGGATGCTGATGGCTGCTGCTGCAGGTCGCTGCTGCTTGAGGCGATGGCTGCTTGAGCTGGCTGGTGCCGGATAACACTGCTGCTGCAGGTCGCTGCTGCTTGAGGCGATGGCTGCTTGAGCTGGCTGGTGGTGGCGAAGGATGGTGGTGTCGCCTTCTGCTGCTAGTGGTGGCGGCTTGTGCTGGCGACGGCTGTTGGTGGTGGTGGCGGCAACTGCTGCGATTGTTGTCCTTCCTTTCGACCTGATGCACTTTACTATCCTTAACCTCAGCCTGATGTTTGTGGAGTATTTTCTTTGTTTATTAATAACTTATAATGTTCCTTCACTTTGTTCTTGTTTTACAAGTTAGATATACACGCACACCTGTTTACACACTTGTTGTTCTTGTTGCACACATGACTAACATTGTTTTATTTATTGATACCCCCTGGCTCTACTTTGCTGTTCTTGTTCACTTACTGCATGTTTGCTTTGTTGTTCTTAGTCCTTGTTCCCACTTGTTTTTGGTTCCACAAACCTCAGCCTGATATATCTGGCATCTCAAACACTGGGTCCAGCTTTCCCTGGCGCCTACTCCTTTGCAGTGTGCAGATGTTAGGCAGTGGAATCTGCATTTGCTTTAGGGTTATAACCAGTAGTCCATTTTACTTGTATTGCTTTTTTAATTGTCTCCTTTCCTCACCCTATTCCTCTCTTGTCAACACTTATATATACAATATTCATCCCTGTTCCTTCACTTTGTTGTTTTTCAAGTTGGACACACACACGCACATATTATTGTTGTCTGACCCATTGTTTAATAAAAAAACTTTCATTTGTTATTCTTTAATATATGTGATACTTTGTGTTCGGCTTAGTCTTAAAAGTAGCATGGTTGTGTGGTCAGCTCCTGCCTCATCAGGAGAAGTTGCCTGGAAACTAAATGCTAAATGGACTGTTGCTACTCTGCTTTCTCAATCGCTCTCTGACCACGGGTACGTGAATCGGAATTACAAGCAAAATCAAGAACATTTAATAATACATTTAATTTAGAGGCACCTTTCAAGACACCCAAGGTCACTTTACAGAGCATATAGTCATCATAAATCGTTTAAAAAAAAAAAGACATTGTGGAAAAAAATAAACATAAATAAAAAATATTTAAAAATATTTATATTTATATTTAATAGTCCAGTTGCGCTAAAATGAACATCTTGAATCGTCTTTGATTTCAGAACAGATGTAGTGAGGTTAAGCCACTAAAGTCAGTAGCCTAGTGCTACCCATGCTTACACGAACGTGAAGCTTTACCTCAAACTTAAAAAAGTATCTGTTGCTACGTTACGGGGACGCTGGCGACACTGACGCCGCTCCGTCTGCCTTGTTTTTATTTAAGTTTTTTCAAGTTTTCGCAATTTAATCTATTTTATTTTTATGACAAAGTTTGTCATACGTTTTAACTTCGTTTTGGCCTTCTTTTGTCAAAAAAAATTCTTGCACTTTACCGCATCCTGAGCTTGATTTTGGATATCCAACGCCTCGGTCGATCTGAAGCTGGTTGCCTGTGCTCCACCGCTGCTGTTTTTGGGCTACTCAATGTCTCTCTCCCTCTCCTTCATCCTGTCGGCGGATTTGACGCTGACCAGCAGCTAGGTTAGTCGGTTGACTAATAACTAGCCCTAAACATTGGGCGCATGCTCATGCAGCGACCGGCAGCAAGTCACGTCTGTTCGAAAACACTGTTTGTTTGTTTTTGTGATTTGTGTTTTTATGCACCTTTTATGCACAGTATTTAATTGGCCAACAAATCATCTTATAAATTGACTTTTAATATATTTTATTGAGTTGACCAGATAAGCATCAAATCATGGAGTTAATCGTCTTGTTCCTTCTGTGGACAGTGATCCATCTCGCGGAAGCTCTAAACGGGTTCACTAAACCGGAGCGCATAACATACAGCAAAGACTTTCTTCTCCAATGGAGTAACTTTCAGGATCTTCGTGGTGTGAATCTAGTGGTTCCCGATCTAAGCTGTTTTGCCGATCAAACAAGTGGAAAAGGGGATTCTACCGGCGCGTTTCCCCGCAAGATCAGGAAGCGAGGAAAGCGGGCTGGCCTGCGTCTAAGACTAAGGAAACAACCCCTTTCCCATATCCCCTTGCCTTCCATAATTCTCTCGAATGCGCGGTCTCTTCGAAACAAGGTCGATGAGCTGCAAGCCAACGTCAGATTCCAACACAAATTCAGAGACGCTTGCTTGTTGGTGATCACAGAGACATGGCTGTCGGAGAGGGATTCGGACACCGAACTTGCCATTGACAGCTTTGGCTCACCCGTGCGGCTTGATCGGGATGCCGCTGCGACCGGTATGTCACAAGGGGGCGGGGTCTGCCTATACGTGAACCAAAGATACTGCAAAAATGTTATTGTAAGAGAAAGACTGTGTACTAAAGACATTGAACTGTTGTGCGTATCACTGCGCCCCCCTTATCTTCCCCGAGAGTTCCCCCAAATTTTCGTCATGGTTGTGTATATCCATCCAAGGGCAAACGCTGACAATGCCTCGGAGACTATATTGCAATCTACCCAAAAACTACAGGCAATATCACCCGACGCTCCAGTGCTGATCCTTGGGGATTTTAATCATTGTTCTCTCCAGAAAACGAAATGAAATGAAATGAAATGAAATGAGGCATTTATATCCCGCACATATGATTAGCAAGCCAACACAAGGAAGGCAGCTAACCATGTCAGAGCGGCTGGCTGTGAAATGTGCACAAAAAGTGGTGTAGACTTTCAAGTTGGTAAGAAACTGATATTACCGTGACATCATTATATTTATAAAGAAAAATAAAAATGGTTTTAGAACTGGTTATATAAATAATTCTTCAACATTCTCTTAAAACAGTTAGTATTATTAATGCATCTTATTTCTAGAGGTAGAGAGTTCCATGCAACTGGTGCGTAATTAGAGAATCTCCTGGCATCTACTTTCGTCTTTGCCGTTCTGGATATCTTCAGCTTGAAGTTGTCACCTGGTATCTTCGATCTGGTGTTGCAAGTGTCTGATGCTACCTCCATCTCAACAAGTTCTTTAAAGGGACTCTGACCTTTGTTGCATTTGAGAATTACAGCACATTCAAGAGTACTGTAACGACCTCGCCGGTGACATAATGATGTCGAGTCATTAGTAGTTGAAGGTAGTTTTAATGAACCAAAACCAGGTCACTGAAACCCGTAACATTGTAACCAACGGCAGAAAACCGACACAAAACAAACCCCGGTTACCCCGGCAACCCCCAACACGGTCTCACTCGCGTGCAGGCCCCCACCCTCCTGTTCTTCCAAGGCCCTCCCCCAGCTGACCTAATGATTCGCCCCCACGCTGATTGACAAGAAGAACATTACAATACATACACATAGAACAACTGGCATAGCGGACAACGAAATATAATGTAACACATAACACACAAACTATTTAACTGTCCCAGGGTCGCTACAGTACAAAAGTTCTAGACTCCCATGGGTTATGTTTAGACTCCCATGGGTTATGTTTAGACTCCCAGGGGTCATAATATCTACCAGGGGTCTAGTAAACAAGAAATTTAGCAGGTGGCTCACTTTATGGGCTTCATGCGATACCGTTTTGAGGCCCCATGTTGAAGGACAGTGGTCCCACTGAGTATAAGAAAGGTGTATGAGCATTACAAACAGAGTAGCGGGACAACGTCGCGTCTGAGTCTGAAATGGGTCCCGTAATCGGACTGAGTGGTGCGGTTGGGTGCCAACGTTCTGGAGGTCTTCCTGTAGCTCCAGAGTAGCGGGACAACGTCGCGTCTGAGTCCGAAATGGGTCCCGTAATCGGACTGAGTGGTGCGGTTGGGTGCCAACGTTCTGGAGGTCTTCCTGTAGCTCCAGAGTAGCGGGACAACGTCGCGTCTGAGTCCGAAATGGGTCCCGTAATCGGACTGAGTGGTGCGGTTGGGTGCCAACGTTCTGGAGGTCTTCCTGTAGCTCCAGAGTAGCGGGACAACGTCGCGTCTGAGTCCGAAATGGGTCCCGTAATCGGACTGAGTGGTGCGGTTGGGTGCCAACGTTCTGGAGGTCTTCCTGTAGCTCCAGAGTAGCGGGACAACGTCGCGTCTGAGTCCGAAATGGGTCCCGTAATCGGACTGAGTGGTGCGGTTGGTTGCCAACGGTCTGGAGGTCCTGAGAATCATCCAGGGGAGCGGGACCACTTGGCTTCTGAGGCCGAATCGGGTCCCCTTGTCGGACTGAATGGTGCAGTTGGTGGCCAACAGTCTGGAGGTCTTCCTGAGGCTCCAGAGGAGGGTAACTCTGTGAGTCTGAGTCCGAGATGAGTCCCCTAATCGGACTGAATGGTGCAGTTTCAGTACGCCGTGGACCACTTTGGTATGCCATCGTCAGTCGCTACGGTCGCTACTCGCTACTGTCTGCCGTGGAATCAAAACAAACCCTCTAGTTGAGGACGCGCCTTGATGACGCGGGCCCGAATGCGCCACAAGAAGCAGACGGAAAACCTTATATATCCATGCAGCAAACAGACAGGTCTGTCGGCCAATAAGGTCATTCGGTCTGAAGAATTTTATTGGTTGAAGTTTTCACTAAATATTATGAGAGTAAAATAATTGTTTGTTTTTACTCCTGGTGGGTCTGTCTTGCATATTAGAGTGTTATTACCTTATTAATACCAATTTAACCTTATCCAAAAAAAGTGTAAAAATGCAACAAAGGTAAGAGTCCCTTTAAGGTAGCAAGGTGCATTACCATGAACTGTTTTGTGGGTCAGTAGACAGACCTTGAAGAAAATCCTCTGATCTATTGGGAGAATGTGGGATTTCTTGTAGAAGGGAACCAGGTCAGTAGTTCTGTCTTGGATTTTATAGATGAAACGTGCCGCCCCATTTAGGATGGACTTTAGCTTCTTTAATCTGGTCTTGGGCAGGTTCATGTAAAGAGAGTTACAGTAATCTATCTTAGATATGACTAATTGCTTCACCATCATGAGCTTGATACTTTCATCAAGATAGCGACCAATGGTTCTCAGGTTCATCATTGTCCAGCTGCATTTCTTCTTCACACTGTTGATCTGTCTTTCCATGTTGAGGGATTTGTCGAACTTCACTCCAAGGCTCTTCCAGCTATCCCCTTTGCACTCAGTTGGTAGAATTGTCGTGCTTCCAAACTGCAGGCTGACATTGAGTTCACATTGTTTGAGGACATGACTCTTGCCTAGCACCAACAGCTCGGTCTTTGATTCGTTGAGTTTCATGAAGTTGTTGACCATCCACACTTTTATTTCTGCAAGACATCTGTTGGTTCTGTCTTGAACATCTGTAAACTGAGATGCACGATTTGGATGAAACGAGATGTAAAGCTGAAAGTCATCTGCGTATAGTTGGATATCAAGTCCATATTTCCCTGCGATTTTCTGGGGGGCTTTGATGTAAAGAATGAAAAGAATCGGCCCCAGGAGTGATCCTTGGGGGACTCCAAACAACAACTCCAAGAAGGATGAGAGCGTATCATCAATCTTTACACAGAAATATCTCTTCTCAAGGTAGGACTTCATCCACTGCAGGGCGCTTCCGGTGACACCATAGTCATTCAGTAGCTTTTCCAGCAATACTGTGTGGTCGATGGTGTCAAACGCTGCACTGAGGTCAAGCAGTACAACAATGACAACATTGCCAGCTCCAATCTCCCTGTTGATATCATCACACATTCTAACCAGCAGTGTTTCACAACTGTGATTAGGGCGGTATCCAGATTGGACCTCTGAGTAGAGACTATGTCTTGAGAGATGGACGTTGAGTTGGTTCAGCACAATTTTCTCAAGAATCTTCGAAATAGCAGAAAGGTTGGAGACTGGTCGATAATTGCTAAGGATGTCAACATCAGCATTGTCCTTCTTCAGAGTTGGTTTGATGACTGCTTTCTTCATGTCAGATGGAAAAGTTCCGGTCTTTAACGAGGAGTTAATGATGTGGAGTAGAACAGGCGTCAGCTCTTTTACACAGTCTTTAAGAAGAAATGTTGGGATTGGATCCAGGCAACAAAACTTGTTGGACATCTTAGAGAGTAAGTCTTTGAGTTCATCAGCTGTTATCTCAGAGAAACTGTAGAATCTGCAGTCCTCATCAAGAGTAGGGTCTTTGTTGAGGGGTTGGTCTTTGTCAGTAGCAAAAGAGGGTTCCTCAGCTGCTGTAGGAGTTATACTCTTTTCCTTCTCTATACCATCCCGGATGGTAGTAACTTTGTCTGCGAAGAAATCTTTGAAATCTTCAGAAAGTTTAACGGGATCTTTGTGGTTTGGAAGGTCTTGAGCATCATTTCCAAGTAGTCTATTGAGCTTCTTGTAGAGTATTTTAGAGTCCCCTGAGGGGGATTTGAGAGAGGCATTGTGGTGAGCACATCTCTTGACATACTCGAAACAAGTGAACTCATCCCTAGCTCTAACATACTCCGATCTTGCCACACGCTGTTTCGGTCCTGGCGACTGTATAACATGAGGCAACTCCGATCTTGCAAGGTCTTCTTCTTCTTTGCTCTTCCTCCAAGCACGTTCAGCCACTCTTCTTTTGCGCCTGAGAATGCGGAGTTCCAAGTCCAACCAGGGCATCGGGTTCTTCTTTATCTTCTCTTCCTCCAAGCACGTTCAGCCACTCTTCTTTTGCGCCTGAGAATGCGGAGTTCCAAGTCCAACCAGGGCATCGGGTTCTTCTTTATCTTCTTCTTGATGAAAGGGCAGTGCTTATCCATTAGCTGAGTCAGCACAGTGTTGTAGAGAATGACAGCATCATCTGCTGGCATGTCTTCAGGGAAGTCCGCTAATTTTGAGTCAATTAGTTCTTCTTTGAATTGTTCTGCATCAATCATTTTGAAATTTCTGTAGGTCATAAACTTGTCTTTAGGGATCTTTGGCTTAATATCAGCATCAAAGAGTACAAGGAAGTGGTCAGATTTGGTCCTTGAGGGGCAGATCTTAAACAAGCTCAGTTTCCTTCTAAGGGCTTTGTTGGTAACTACAAGGTCCAGAGTTCCACCTTGGTCATGGGTTGGCTCAAGTGGAACGTGCTGGTACAGGTCGTGGTCTTCCAAGAGTTGGTAAAACTTCTTGGGGTAGTGTTCTTCTGGTCTTTCCATATGAAAGTTGAAATCCCCAGCGATGATAGGAGAACCAGGTTTCCCTGAGAGGTCTTTGAGATACTCATCAAATTCCTCTAGGAAAGCACACTCAGTGAAACAAGCTTTCTTGGTGTACGGAGGTCGATAGATGTTTACCAGTCTTACAGTATCTTGTTCAGAGTGCAAGAGTGACTCCATGACTTGAAAAGACTTGTACTTCATGACTTTGCTGTTGGATTTTAACTGAACAGTATCCCGGTAAAGCATGGCTATTCCTCCACCACTCCTGTGTTTCCTCGGGTCCGATATGACATCCCATCCATAGTCTTTGATTTCCATCAGCTTGGCCTTGTTCCCATCTCGAAGGAAGGTCTCTTGCACAAAACAAATGTCACAGTCAACATCTTGAAGATGTTCTAGGACTCCTACTGTCTTGTTGACTAGAGATCGGACATTAAATGTTGCTATCCTTAAACTCGTCCGAGGCGTGCTTTGGCCTCTTTGATCCTCTGTATGTAGGAGTTTTTTGCCTGTTCACATCCGGCTGTCCTAGACATAATGGCTGCTCGCTCTCTTACAAACGAGGGACACAAATTGTCAGAGGCTTTGTGTGTTGCTGCTGAGTTCTTCTCGGAGGGATTTCTGCTCTTGCAACAGTTGGAGCACTTCATCTTCTTGATCTTGTTGTCTTTCTTGTTCATGCAGTCCCTTGAGGTGTGACTCCCCCCACAGTAGAAACATGTAGGGTCTTTGTCTTTGTCTTTACAGTACCTAGAGTTAGCCATGTGACCGAATTCTTGACAGTGATAGCACTGGATGACATGAAAACGGTCTGTAACATAGTGCTCACTGAGGTCAATGTTTACACAGTCTCCATTTCGCCTTATTGACTCCCGGGTTTCTGCACTGATTTGGATTACAGCGTATCTCTGCTTGTCATCAAAGAACACAACCTTGATGGATTTCATATTCTCGCTCTTCTCCAGGAGCTTCTCTTCAAGGGTCTCTTTGCTGATTATGTCAGTTGGAATATCCCGGATAGTTAGTTTGGGATCCAACTTCTTTCTGTCTTCAGATTTCGAGGAAACCTTGTACTTCAAGGAGAGGGCTTCTTTGGCTTCATCCAGGTGAGCTTTTGAAGCGAAGTTGAGGATTGCAGTTCCCCCAGATACTGAGGCCTTCTTCACCGGAACCGTTTTTAGGGTTCCTTTGACGTCCCTTTTCATCGCAATCCAATCTACATCCGTGATAGGCGCTGGATCCTCTTGGTCTCCACTGACCCCATCAACCATCCTTTCAACCGTGAGAGTATGTCTGACAGGGAGCTGTTTGTCTTCTTTGGTCTCTTTAGGGTTGCCCTGTCCTGTAGTAGGCAATGTAGCCATAGCTGCTTTCAATAAATCAGGTATTACATCATGGAGCTGCTTCTTTATTATCTCTTCAAAGTTGGGGAAATCATGTGGGACAGAACTTGTGACATCTTTAGTATCTGCAATAGTTTTACAAAGGTTCAGAGCTCTCATGGAGAAAGCGAACAAATCCTTGATAGCTGTGAACATGAGAGCTCTGGAACTTGTGTTTTCCAGATCCTCCAGTTCCTCTGCTGTCTCAATAGTTTTCATATCTTTTGTCTTCAGGGATTTCCGGTTAATGTGGTCCAACTCATCTTTCATCTTTTTCCATTCTTCCATGGATACAGGTCAGGACAGTCTGACACAAACCCGGAAGTGTTTGTGAAGCGCCGAAAATCTATCAAAAAACGAACTATACTAAATGAACTACAATATACTGACAACCACTCGTTACAATATTGTGGCGATCGTGGTTGCAGAGTTCAGAGTGCCGCAAGGGATCCTAAATATCCTTTGATCCACGCAAGATATCCGACGCGATGCTGTCCGCGCCGACGCGATGCTGTCCGCCTGCTCGGTCGCAGTTCGCTCGGTCCTAGTATCAAGAGTTATTATTGAAATAATAATGAATTGAATTACTGTATATGAATTACAAGTTGTATTAAAGTTCAGAGTGCCGCAAGGGATCCTAAATATCCTTTGATCCACGCAAGATATCCGACGCGATGCTGTCCGCGCCGACGCGATGCTCTCTCGATTACTGCTATCCATAAGGAACTTTTACCAATATGTTAAGTGCCCTACCAGACTCAACAAAACGCTGGACTTGTGTTATGGGTCCATCAAAGGAGCATATAAAGCTATTCCCCTTCCCCCACTTGGGGGGGCCGACCATAATTGTATTCAGCTTATCCCATCATACTGCACTGCACTGCAGAGGGGAAAAACGGTCAGAAAAGCGGGTTAAAGTCCGGACTGACAAATCCAAATTGAGTCTGCAGGGCTGCTATGAGTGTACAGACTGGGAAATGTTTAAGCAATCTTGTCCAAACATTGACGTCCTTGCAGATGTTGTCAGTTGTTACGTCTCCTTTTGTGAAGATAATGTTATTCCTGAAAAAACTGTAAAGGTGTACCCAAATAGTAAACCATGGGTGACGAAAGCACTCAGGGCACTGCTATACAGGAAAAGACAGGCATTTAGAGCAGGGAACCTTCCGGAGGTTGAAAAACTAAAAAAGGAAGTTAAACATGAAATAGCAAGAGCAAAGCGGAGCTATAAAGAAAAGCTAGAGGACCAATTGGTAAACAACAATTTAGGCTCTGCTTGGGATAGCATGAAAACCATAATTGGTACAAAGAAAACAAGAAATCCGAATTTGGTGCTGGATGGGTTCACATGCTGGCACAGACAAGCTGGCACAGACGAGGAATGAGTTTTATCTGAGGTTTGACTCACCAACATTTAAGGATGACATTTTAGAGCAAAAAAACTACCTAAAGGATAGTGCCCCAGCGCCCTTTGATCTGCATGACGTAGTAGATACCTTCAGACACTCAAAGGTTAAGAAGAGCCCCGGGCCAGATAACATAGGGGGTCACCTACTCTCCTCGTGCGCTGAACAACTTGGTCCAATATTTTATTACATATTTAAGCTCTCCTTGAGCCAACAGAGAGTCCCCAAAATTTGGAAAAACTCGACTATTGTACCAGTGGCAAAAATCAGTCGCCCTAAGGTTTTAAATGATTTTAGACCAATTGCCTTGACCTCATTGGTGATGAAATGTTTTGAAAAGCTAATGAAAAAGGTGCTCCTCATCAAAACAGAGAATCTATTGGACCCACAACAATTTGCTTATAGGGCCAGGCGAGGGGTTGAGGATGCTACAGCCACTCTGCTTAACCTGATACTTAAGCACCTTGAAGGTAGCAACACTCATGCCAAAATTTTATTTGTTGATTTTTCATCAGCTTTTAACACTATTCAACCACACATTTTAGTTGATAAGCTGTTAAGAAATTTTAAATTAGATTTTAGTTTAGTGGGTTGGATTTTGGATTTTTTAACAGACATGAACTCAGAGAGTGAGGGTAAATGGAGTATACTCAGAAAAGCTCCTGTCCTCTACAGGGTCACCACAGGGTTGTGTCCTGTCCCCTCTTTTATACATCTTATACACTGATGACTGTCGTAGCCAGCACACAAACAGACATATTTTAAAGTTGGCAGGTGACTCAGCTATTGTTAGTCTTTTAAATGGAAAAGAATCTGAGCATGGTCCTGTTTTAAACGATTTTATAGCCTGGTGTGATAGTGCTCACTTACACTTGAATGTATCAAAAACGAAGGACATGGTCATTGATTATAGGCGCAAGTCCCCCCCTACCCAGGTCACTGCTAGAAACGGGCAACCTGTAGAGGTAGTTGGCTCATATAAATACCTGGGAAGCATAATTGATGACAGGCTAAATTTTAATCTTAACACAGAGAATATATGTAAGAAAGGCCAACAGCGACTCTCCTGCCTCCGTAAATTGGCAAAATTCAATGTGGATAAAACCATTATGAGAATATTTTATAAATCGTACATTGAATCTGTTTTATCTTTTTCTATGATATGCTGGTACGGAAATCTGAACGTAAAGGATAAAGCCTCACTCGCCAAAGTAGTGAAGGCCGGTGGCAAAATCATAGGTGCCAAGCAAAGTAGTCTAGCAGACCTATACAATAGATTTGTCCACAAAAAGGCAGAATCTATTTTATCAGCTAATGGTCATCCTCTTCATCCTGAGTTTCAGTTGTTACCTTCTAAGTCACGTTTCAGATTCCCTGCAGTTAAAACCAATAGATATAGATTCTCATTTGTCCCCACTCCCCAGTGCCATTTCTCTACTGAACTTAGATTTTGGAGCCCGGGGCCGACATGGTGTTTTTGGTGCAGTGTGAGGTATGATTACCTGCTGTATGAAAGGTATTTTATTTGACACATGGTAGTTATTATTATTATTCTGATTTACATGGGTATGTCATGCAGGGATGCTTATCAGCATGCCTGTATACACTCTGCACTATCTATATACTATCTGCATGTATGTTTGGTCTGTCATGTTGTACTTTCTGTCCTATGTTGTCTATTGATGTCTTGCTGCAAACAAAATCGCCCTTAGGGGACAATAAAAAGCTTTACTTACTTACTTACTTACTCCCAGGGAGATTGAGGCTTTGCGCTGTGCTTTGCCTGAGCTGCTGTAGCCTACTAAACATGGGATATATCTACACCGCGGAGCAGCTCCAACAGCTTGCCTCCTATGCCATCAGTTCCATCGATGAAGATGTACTCCAGCTTTGCCAGGTTACGGGGATCCGTCGGAGGAAGCGCTACATACACAGAGGGCCTCGTCGCTCCTTCAAGATCTACAATCGAGCAACGGAGGATGCCATACCGACTATCCAGTCTCGGCGCGGCTCTCCTGGACGATCCTCTCCTGTAGGCAACTCTGCACCCCGCAAGGAAGTCCTCCATCAACACTTCACAGGCCGGAATGATCTCTCCCTGGCTCGTTGTTCGTGGGATCCGAGGTTCCCCTGCCATGTAGGCCTATCCATCACCCCCCACCGACCCCAAACACCTGTCAGCTCTGCTCGTCCGAGATTGCGGATCCGTAGCGGTGGGGTGAATCCCCTGAACATCCGCCCTCTGGAATACTGCCGTCACCCCCAGACTGTGATTCACTCCACAGCAAAAGCCACCCTGGTCAACAGCAGGTCTGTGTCGAACAAAACTTTCGTTTTAAATGACTTTTTCTCTCGTCACAATCTGGACTTCCTATTTTTAACCGAGACTTGGATAGGCGCTGGAGTTGGTCAGTCTTCTGTTTTCAGCAAACTTTGCCCCACCAACTGCTCGTTTATTAGCACGCCAAGGTGCGTTGGAAGAGGAGGCGGAGTAGCTCTCGTTTTCAAGAATGATTTTAAAGTACGGACACTCTCTGTAGGCAGTTTTTCCACTTTCGAACTGCAATGCATAATTGTAGAATCTGCCACGTCCCCACTGGCTTGTGTTCTGATCTATAGACCCCCTAAGCCTGACAAAGACTTTATAACAGAATTCTCTGACTTTCTGTCCCATTTTGTGTCATTGTACGATCGTCTGCTCATACTTGGTGACTTTAATATCCATGTCTGCTGTCCAGACAGACCCATGGTCAACGAATTATGTGGTTTAATAGATGCCTTTGGTCTCACTCAACATATAAACAAAGCTACACATTTACTGGGACATACACTTGACCTTATTTTATCATATGGTTTTTCTGTTGATAATATTGTAATTGAGGATGCGACTTTCTCTGATCACAGACCTATTATGTTTGATGTTACCCTCTCCAATCATCTGCCAGCTACTAGAGCTCAAGGCCATTACTCTCGCCATATAAACTCTCTTACTGCAGCCCAGTTTTCTGATAGCTTTCTCAGTCAAACTGTTGCTTCTACCATTGCAACAGCAGCATCATCCTCTTCCAGCCCAGATTAATTAGTCAGCCTTTTCCACTCTTCCTGCTCCTCCATACATGACTCTGTAGCTCCTCTCACATACATCCGCCCCAAACTAAAATCTCGATATAGGTTGGATGAGGCCACCCGCTCTCTCAGGCAGGCCTGTCGTAAAGCCGAAAGAAAATGGAAAAAGGATCACCTTACTGTCTCCTTTGAAATTTTTAAAACTGCTTTAGCTGCTTTCCAGGCTGCAGCAAAAAAAGCCAGGGCAAAGCACCTCTCTGATTTGATCAGTAAACACTCAAACAGACCAAACATTTTATTTAGCACTATTAACTCTGTTATCAACCCTGTTAACTCCCCAGATGCTGATGTATCTACTGCTACCTGTGAGGAATTCCTTAAGTTCTTCATTAACAAAATAGAGGACATCAGATCACTGTTTACCCCCTCCCCATCACCCACTCCACCTGATTACTTTGGTACACCAGTTATTTTTAACCAATTTCAGCCCATTTCTCTCTCTGACCTGCGGGAATTAGTATTGCACATGAAACCCACTGCATTCCCCCATGATGCCATTCCCTCCTCTATCATTAAGGATGTTTTTGATGCAGTTGGCCCTTCAATTCAAATAATTCTAAATTCATGCCTTACATCTGGCACTGTCCCCTCATGTTTTAAACATGCGGTTGTCCAACCCCTGTTAAAGAAACACAACCTTGATGCTAAATGCCTGAATAATTACCGTCCCATCTCTAAGCTTCCTTTTATCTCCAAAGTCCTAGAAAAAGCTGTTCTGTCTCAGTTGACTCCCTTTCTGACCTCCCACAACATACTTGAACCTCTTCAATCAGGTTTTAGATCCCTTCACAGCACCGAAACAGCCCTGCTCAAAGTAACCAATGATCTCCTCCTCACTCTGGACTCTGGTGATAATGCCATCTTAATACTACTTGACCTCAGTGCTGCTTTTGATACTGTAGATCACATCATCCTCCTCACCCGCCTGGACCAGCAGGTGGGCATTAGGG
The DNA here is from genome assembly GCF_026213295.1 of Gadus chalcogrammus. NCBI lineage: Eukaryota > Metazoa > Chordata > Actinopteri > Gadiformes > Gadidae > Gadus > Gadus chalcogrammus. The sequence continues at coordinate 35,274,001 of NC_079415.1, read as the reverse complement.
AGACTGCACTACTCTGGTTCAGCTCTTACCTTAAACATAGGACTTTCTCTGTCTCTATTGGTCAGTTCTCGTCATCATCCGCCCCTGTCTCATATGGGGTCCCCCAGGGGTCCATCCTGGGTCCCATGCTCTTCAGCCTGTATATGCTCCCACTGGGTGACATTATTAGAAAGCATAAGATCTCTTTTCACCTCTATGCCGATGATTCGCAGCTGTACTTGCCCTTAAAATCTAGGGACTCCATCCAATCTCTCCTGGTCTGTCTTGAAGACATCAGAAACTGGATGGCTAACAACTTCCTCCAGCTAAATGGTGACAAGACTGAAGTCATAATTTTTGGTCCCTCCAAGGCAAGACACACTGCACTGTCAAACTTAGGTCACCTCACGCCTCTTGTCAAACCCCATGCCAGAAACCTTGGTGTCATCCTCGACTCTGAACTCTGTCTTGACAAACAGATCAGCACTGTAGTCAAAAATAGTTTTTACCAGCTCAGAGTGACCTCCCGCCTCAAATCCTTCCTATCCCACACAACCTCGAGATAGTTATCCATGCCTTTATTACATCACGGCTGGATTATTGCAATTCCCTCTACCTTGGCCTCCCCCAATCCTCACTCAGACGTCTGCAGCTGGTCCAAAATGCAGCTGCGCGTCTTTTAACTGGCACCATGAGGCACGAGCACATCACACCCGTTCTGGCCTACTTGCACTGGCTCCCAGTTATTTTTAGGATCCAATTTAAAATTGTTTTATTTGTTTATAAGGCACTCAATGGGCTGGCCCCGGCCTATATCACTGAGCTTGTTCAGCCCCACTCTGCCCAAAGGTCCCTCAGATCCTCTAACAAAGGGCTTCTGTATGTGCCACACTCACGGCTCAAGCAGAGAGGTGATAGAGCCTTTGCCATTGCTGCTCCACGTCTGTGGAACCAGCTCCCCCTGGATATTAGATCCGCCCCCTCCATTTCTGCCTTCAAATCTAGGCTAAAAACCCACCTCTACTCCCTGGCCTTCCTTGCCCCTTGACCTTTTAGCCTACCTCCTGTTCATGTCTGTGTGGTAGGCCCTGGAAATGAATGTTCCCCCTTTGTATTATTATGACCTCTATGTATTGTTGTGTTGTTGTATTTTATTCACTTTTTATCTTTATTTATTATTATTATTATTGTTATTTTTAATTATCATTATTATTTTTATTATTTTTTATCTTATTGTACAGCACTTTGGTCAGTGTATGCTATGGAAGCATATATGTAGCAAAATTCAAATGGCAATGCAATTTGCAATTTGCAATTCAATAAGTAATTACGTTATGCAATTGACAATGCATTATGCAATTTCATAATGTAATTTGTAAATACGTTATTCAAAGTGTATTTTAAAAATGCAAAGTGACAATGCAATCCTCAATTAAATTTGCAAAAGTTATAACAATAAAAATACAATAACATTTTGTCAAATTCTTTGAGTTCCTTTATTCAAATTGAAAAGCTATAGCGTCCCCGTGATTGCAATCCACTTCGCCACGCTCCGTGTGTTGCGATATTCAAATGACATTTCAATCCGCAAAACGGAATCCAAAACGGAATCCAAAGAGGAAATCCAAAGAGGAATCCAAAGAGGAATCCAAAAAGTCAATATGCAAAGTGGCAAACGTATCAGCCACCAGCGGGAACTACGTCACTTTCTATTGTGTCAGACTGTTTAATGTGTGGGGGGAGGGAGTTCCAGAGCCTGGGTGCTGAACAGCTGAATGACCGGGCACCCATTCGTAATGAGTCGTGATGTGGGGATACATAGTAGTCCAGCAGAGGTTGAGCGGAGGGAGCGGGAGGGAGTGTATTCTTGGAGGAGGTCCCAGAGGTAACTGGGGGCTAGGTTGTGGAGAGCTTTGTAGGTGAGGAGTGGGTGGAGACGGTGGGTCTCCCGACCCTATGTTTCGCACCCAGTGCCTGTAGCACTTTGGAAATCTTTGTGTTTACCACACTGGCGTCAAAACGTACCCGTGAGGATAAGTCGTCTATCCTATCTCCCAGAACACGCACTCTATCTACTGCATCTGTGTCTTCAACACGATTGTTCTCCACATCATCGGCCAAACTTCGGAGCGTATCAATAATCACCATTGGTGACCATGGACCTGACACATACGAACAAGGAAATTACGAGCAAGTGACGTAGTTCCCGCCCAGACGCTGATTGGCTGATACGTTTGCCACTTTGCATATTGACTTTTTGGATTCCTCTTTGGATTCCCTCTTTGGATTCCGTTTTGGATTCCGTTTTGCGGATTGAAATGTCATTTGAATATCGCAACACAAGGAGCGTGGCGAAGTGGATTGCAATCACGGGGACGCTATAGCTTTTCAATTTGTATAAAGGAACTCAAAGAATTTGACAAAATGTTATTCTATTTGTATTGTTAGAACTTTTGCAAATTTAATTGAGGATTGCATTGTCACTTTGCATTTTAAAATACACTTTGAATAACGTATTTACAAATTACATTATAAAATTGCATAATGCATTGTCAAATGCATAATGGAATTCCAAATTGCATTGCCATTTGAATTTTGCTACATATATGCTTCCATAGTATGCTGTGTGTAAATGTGCTCTATAAATAAAACTTACTTACTTACTTACTATCTAAGTAGCTTGCAGTTGTCACCCTACCACTCCAAATGTAAAACTGACGTTTACAAATATGCAACAATGGTCAGAAAAGTAGTTGTGTTTTTTAATATATATTTACCATTCAATATTGCAATCGCTGCTGGCAGTCCCATTGAAGAACACGGCAGCGCGGCCTGTTTTTGAACTATACAGGCTTACATGAACCACGTGACCACCCTGCCGGCGAGATTAGAGAGTGTCGCAACTCTTCTCTCTCATGGCTCTGGCACAAGCCCCCAGGAACACTGCATACTTCCGCCATCCACCAGTGCTCAGCGGCCAAGCCTGGTATTGCAGCTGTTTAAGCGGGCTGTGGACGGGTCCCTCAAATCATGGGACCCAGAAGTAGATATCTCCGTTCACTCCAATACAAGTGGGGAACAGGAATGTGTCTCCGCAAAAAATGTCTGGATATCAATCAAAGGCTCATAATTACCTTCATGCCATGTCCTAAAAAAAATTCAGTTTTTTCTCTTTCAAAACGCCACCTCAAGCGTTTTATAAGCTGTTATCTCGCTGGGGAAGAGGGGTGTGCAGCTGAAAGGAGTCGTAGTGAAACAAATGGCATCCGAGAGGGCCTAGTTCAGTGCTCCGTTAACGTGTCCGATTTTTGGACTGGTTCATCTGCTGCTCAATAACTCTCACGGTCCTCTGCTTGCGATCATTGTGATTCATCATGTATTGATCCATTTATTCAAAAGATCCAAAGACAAAGAACAGGTGCATTACGGTATCATTTTATATTGTTGTTGGACCGGAGTGGGGGGGGTGGGCACGCATGCGTTCTATATTTCTGCATACGGTACGTCACGAACTAGGCCACGTGTCTTGGCCCCATAACGCCGAAACAAATCGCTCCTGTATGTTACCCTGCGCCACTGAGCAGTTTGTATAGGAATGAATGGGCGGCCAGTCCGTGGTCCATCCTTTATTATGTCCATGCTCTGGCAGCATCTTTAGACGGATGAGGAAGCCGGAGCCAATACGTCATAGGCCACGCCTACTGGATACAAACGCAGCGCGGGAGTCAGATGAGGTCAGGTACATATGGCCGTCCCGTTGCTAGAACACGGCAGCGCCAAACATTTCACTGACGACTGCTTCCTCAACTTGGGCCAATACAGAGCTGGACTTGCTCAACGTCTGAAAATCAAGTCTGGATCAGTACCAACTCTCCTCGGCTCAGCTACAAACCTCGAAAAAGTAAGTTAACTAACGCCATATCATTGTGTTGCTTTACTGTATATGTTTACCTTGTTAGCATTATAATGCTGCTTTAGCATTAGCGCTACAGCTAACAGTCAAGTTACTGTCGCTAATGTTACGGTAGATAGTATCAGTTATGTGTGTAAATAAATACCATGGACCAATTATAGAGAAAGGACAGTGGACTAATACATGGCCGCCCATTCATTCCTATAAATACACACACTGTAAGTCGAGTGTGCATCTCCGCAAGCATGGGGCATCACACGAGAATGGGCACAATTCAACAAAGGGGCTACAGGCACTTATCTCTACTGCTTGGATACCAAGGGAATGCAATGTTTAACAATGTCTGCTCATACTACAACAAACGAATACAACTGTATTCTACCGGCCACTGGACCGCAGTAGTTCTAAGCGTTTTACTGATGAGGAGATTGACCTGTTAAAACTCATCCTAAATACATATGGTGCGTTCCAGGTAACCCGTGTTTTCGCCCCCTTCTACCCTCTTGGGCCCAATCTCATTCCTTTGCTACATAGAAAATCTCAGCCCTAGCCCTCGCTGTTGCGCGTTCACGCGCCGTGGAGTCATGTCCCAATACTCTTTAATGTAGCTTTAAGGGGTAAGGGGGAGGGCTAACATTAGGGGTGTGCCAAAATATCGATACTACGACATATCGCGATATTTCGTCTTGCGGGACGTTATCGATATGCTGACGCCAAATATCGATATCCCATGGCATGCTATTTTATGTATTCTTTAATATAGGTATTAGTGGGCAACTAACACAGTATTCAAAGACGTTCCCGAAATTCAGCCGTGGTGCAGAGTTACAGCCACTCCGAGCCAGTCGCACATTGAGCTTCCCCCAAATGCGCTGTTTGGTGTCTGTAGCTATAATGCAAATGAGGAGGAGCGAGGCGGGTCAAGGAGGAGGGTGGGGGTGTGGCCCTGAGCAGCTTGCAGCCACGGTACCATTCGCTCTGTTTACAGTGGATGTATCGCAATGGCGAGGCGCACACAGCCTTTAGCCGTGTTCTGTAAATATTCTAGAACACACGGGAGTCCTGGAGCTCTATATCAAAATATTATCATATAGCCTACATAGATATCTATATCATAATATATATTATAACCGCCAAAAGATGTGTGAGCCGATATTATGAATCTCAAACGACCGCGTTGGGTTCTCCGACGTTCCTGGTTCTTCAACGTCCTCATCAATGTGAAGTAGACTGAACCACGACAAGGAGGAGAAAGGGATCGTTGCCGGGCAGCGCTTTATCATTTATCATTTAATACATATTATCACGGCCGATATAATGAATCACAAACGACTTGTCGGGTTCTGCGACGTCTCTGGTTTTTCCACTTTCACATCAACCTGAAGTCGACTGAACCGGGCGCTGCCTGCTGCCGGCTGCCGGGCGATGGTGCCTCGCGGCAACCGGCGGCATGTCGCAGTTCATGTACTTCAGCCAGTCAAAGCCAAAGTTCCTTTCCCCCAATTCCTTCCCAACCATGGCTCAGATAACCCCCACAACAGTCTCGTTGTGGAAATACAAGACACGTCAAAGAACCGACAAGAAACACTTGCGTTACAGTGTGTGTGTGTGTTCACACAAACACACACGCATGTGGCGCTCGCACGGTCGAGTCTCATTGGCGGGCCAACGTCTCTGGGCGGGCCAGGCAGAGTAAGGGGAGGAGCTGAGATTCCTGATGACGTCAAGAATACAGACATTCCAAATCAGCGCACTTGAGCCTCCGTTTTTTCAAAGGCGAGCAGAACCATAGATATAATATAGGAACACAATAATTGTTAACATTTAACAACAACAAGAATTTCTTCAGTGACACAGATATCGTGATGTATCGTGGGTGAAATTTCTTGCAATATATCGATAATCGCAGAATCGCTGTATCGTGATATTATCGTTATCGTGGGTAAAATATCGTGATAGTATCGTATCGTGGGGTACCTAGTGATGCCCAGCCCTAGCTAACATCCCCTCAAAATTGAGATTTTCGATGGGCACCCTCAAAGCGCTTCAGTTCTGACTTGCTCCCACAATACCTTGCGAGAAAACGGAAAATCAAGAAATATCCTAGACAAGATGGAGGGCGAAAAGATGCGACAGGATTGGAAAAACACAAATGTAAGTATTTTCTCTGTAATTAACTAGTAATTATTTTATAAATTATACTCTGCAGCCCGGCCACGGGCTTCGAAGCCCGGCCGCGGACTCTCGGGCCGAGTCTGTGGCCGACTTTCGCGGAAGATCGCGAAAGTCCGATCACGGGCTCTGCAGCCCGGCCGTCGGACTTTCGCAGGCCGCCCGACCCCGGTTCTCGGCCGGGCTGCAGCCCGTGATCGTGCTCGGCAGCCCGGCCGAGAACCGGGGTCGGGCGGCCCACTCTGCAGCCCGGCCGTCGGACTTTCGCAGGCCGCCCGACCCCGGTTCTCGGCCGGGCTGCAGCCCGTGATCGTGCTCTGCAGCCCGGCCGAGAACCGGGGTCGGGCGGCCCACTCTGCAGCCCGGCCGTCGGGCTGCAAGACCGGGCTGGATATCATGTCGTATGATATCCAGATCTTCCATGTTCTAGTGACTCCAGGTTAAAAATAAGCTTTATGCTAATATATTATATTAGTAACATTCTATAAGTAATATTATATATACAAATATATTATATTATATTAGTAATATTACATGGTTAATCAATGTAATTTTTGGCAGTACTATATTGTGTACATAGCTATTATATATTGTACGTAACATATGGCCATATCACCCAGTTCTGGCACATAATTCCTAATTCCTTCTTATTCGTTTTCTTTCAGGACATCGTTGAGTCCACTGCCACCAGCCCCCCCACCTCTCCCTCATGCTCCTCCACCCCAGGCACCTCTTCCACCACCCCACCCCTTCCAAGAGGAGAGTGCCAGGGAGCAGGCGAGGCATGAGGAGAGCGAGGCAAAGTTGGCGGAATGGTGGAGAAGATGTGATTCTCCACCATTCTCTCAAAAGCTGAGTGTGTGTGTATTTTTAGATGCTTGTGTGTGTATTTTTAGATGTGTTGTTCAGTGTTTCTTATTTAAATAAAGTGTTTCTTCTAAAGTGTTCTTGTTCATAACTGATTATTATTATCTAAGGGTGCACTTACACTAGGCCAAAATATAAATACCATTTCAGGTTAAACATCTTTACAATGGGTCTTGCTCGTTGCCCGAGACAATGGCAGCCAGTCTGTCTCTTGTAACATTACCAGGGGTCTGGTTATCTGCTAGGGGGCACGGGGAGGCCATGATGACGTCACAGGGTAGGGTTGTCCCATTTGGTAGGGGATCGGTTAGGGTAGCAATGAGGGGTAGCAATGAGCATGAGCAATGAGGGTTAGGGTTGAGATATAGGGTTGAGACAGTGAGCAAAGAAACGGGATTGGGCCTTGTACTCCCAGATATAACTGGTTATTAACGGGAAAAAAGTGTACCTGAAACGCACTATTATTCTGATTCAAATCAAAGGGTTATTAGCCGATTTCGGCGGAGCTTGATGTAATGGTATTGGGTTGTTGAGATGAACTATAAAATATGTAAACAAATCAAGGATGTAATATCATTTCATAGAACTCATTTTAAGCATTAGGCTAATGTAATTCACCAAACATGCCTCTCTTGTATCTTCTTACAACTTGCACCTGGAATACATACAAGGTAAAAAATTGAGTACTGATTTTTCTTTGTTCTCTCTACGCAGGCCAGCTCATCAAGTGCTTACATTCAGCAGCTTCTCAAGGGATGTTGCCTGCCAGACAGAAAACCTGGAAACGCATATTTGTAGGCACAAAGCTGTCCTTAAAGTCTATGCAGCCCCATTTTAAAAGTGAAGGTGTGTACATTACTCATTGAGTATTTTTTTTCTTTGATTTGGTAGATTCTAGGCAGCATAAATTCTAGGCTGATGCTAGATTCTAACTGCGCTAAAAAGCCTGGTCCTCTTTGGAAAAGCATCATGACCAGCGCCCTGCTAAAACACGAGTCAAACTTGGGAGTTGCATTTCAAAGATGGAATCAGCCAAGAGCCCAGAATGGTTTCAAGACAGATGCCACATGAGCTGGTTTATCATTCTCAAACATCAATGAATTCATAATGCATGAATGTTAGCTGATCAGCTTAGAGGGAAGGAGACGTTGTTGCTTTTTAGTGTCGAAATAGAATTGCGCTTCGCATGTCATGTTGTGATCAGATCATTTTGCGCTGGTGTTCGTTGAGTGTCCTTAACTTGGCCAACCACTTGAGCTTTGAGTCTAGGGAGGAGGGTGTTGGAGGAGACGTCCCTCTCCAAAACTGTGAATCTGTGTCTGCAGTACACATTTTAAACCCCCTGTGTCAATGTTGCGTACATTTAAATAGTTTCTTTCCCGTGTACAAATACACAATGCCTCCCTTTATGCAAATAATGTATCAAAACAATTACTTTTTCCTTTTTTTCTCCCTCTGCAGAAGACTGCGATGCCTTTGGAGACCGTAGCACTCAGCGTGGCGCCACATCAGAGAGCCTGGGTGTTGTCGCCCCTGGCTCCTCCTCCCACATGTCCAGTCACAGCGAGGAACTGGTGGTTAGCAGAATAAAGAAATATTTTGGCATTTTTGCACTTGTAAATAGTTAATCGCTTTTTAGCCCACATTCAGATGTGAACTCATTCTTGCATGCGAGGGTCTTGAATCCAAAAAAAAAAATAGGCAGGCAAGACATTGAAATTGCAGGGCGTGCCAAGCCGCGACCGAACCAGCTTGGCAGTGTAAAAACGCCTAATCTGTCGGTAGTGGGGATTGAAAACTGTTCTGTGAAAATGACAGAATATGTCTTGTGTTTGTTTCCTTCTTTATGTGGAAAGCAGCAAACCCCAGACACCATTTCAATCAAGCTTGAAGAGGATATTGGTGGAGGCTTGCCCGCTGGAGGTTAGTAATAAACATTGCATCTATGCAAGAAAACAACCTTGATCAACTGAGAATGTACTAGATTCTACCTGCGCTAAAAAGCCTGATCCTCTTTGGAAAAGCATCAGGACCAGAGCCCTGCTAAAAGACGAGTCAAACTTGGGAGTTACATTTCAAAGATGGAATCAGGGTTTCAAGACAGATGCCACATGAGCTGGTTTATCATTCTCAAACATCAATAAATTCATAATGCATGCAATGTTAGCTGATCAGCTTAGAGGGAAGGACACGTTGTTGCCTTTTAGTGTCCAAATAGAAATTGTGCTTGCCTCGCTTGTCATGTTGTGCTCAGATCACTTTGCGCTGGTGTTCGTTGAGTTTCCTTAACCTGGCAAACCACTTGAGCTTTGAGTCTAGGGAGGAGGGTGCTGGAGGAGACGTCCCTCCCCAAAACTGTGAATCTTTGTCAGCAGCTCACATTTTAAACCCTCTGTGTCAATGTTGCATACATTTAAAAAGTTTCTTTCACGTGTAAAAATACACAATGCCTCCCTTTATGCAAATAATGTATCAAAACAATTACTTTTTTACCTTTTTTTTCTCCCTCTGCAGAAGACTGCGATGCCTTTAGAGACCGTAGCAATCAGCGCAACGCCACCTCAGAGATTCTGGGTGAGGACGCCCCTGGCTCCTCTCACATGGCCAGTCACAGCGAGGAACTGAAGATTCTGAGTGTCTACGGAAAAGGGGAGGGCCCACTGGCGGTGGACGGCCATAACACCCTCTTCACCGCGTCTGAAGTGGAGGCCCTGAACTTGCTGTCTGCGGACCACAGTGCGGCCAAGAGCCTGGAGCGCGGCGAGCGGCTGGTCTGCCACGAGGAGCTGAGTGTGCAGGTTGGAAATCATCTTCTCATTCAGCATCCAAAAGAGAGGCTTCCTCTGTTACAACTCCAGCACACACCCTTAGAAAGCTCACACCTCTAGGATTTAATGAGTCGTACGTGTAGCCTGGCTATTTCCAGACTCGTTGGTCTGGGGAAGCTGCTGTCATTTTCTTCAGCACAAGAGGCTTGATCAACTTGTTCAACTGACTCTGTACGCAAATGGCTGTTTGCCGTCGCTTACCTGTCGTCATTGTGTTAATCCAGCCAATAGGGCGCCAGGGGGAGAGGCCAACTTGGTGATTGGCACTGTCGCACCAAAATTGTATCGGGGTGAAAATTGTACCACCTTCGTAATTCGCGTTCGAAACATTACGTCATCGTTCGACACGATTGTCCGTTGCTTCGCGCCCATGTTGCCAAAGAAGAAATAACATAATACAGACAACACTTTTTTTTACTTTATATTTGTATTGTATTGAATTTAGCTAGTAAACTGAGTGTTTTAAAGTGTATCATAGTTTAGCTAGCTTGTGTTAATACACTCAGTTTACTAGCTAAATGCTATTAAACAATTAAATACAATGCAATTATAAAGTTAGCAACGCTAATAAATGTCATTTGTAAAATAAGTGTTATCTGCTTAATGTTATTTCGTCTTGTGACGCTCAATGAATGAGCGCGAATGTTTGTGAATATTCATGAACCTTCCCACGTCATCGTTCGTCCGTTGCCAGGCAGGTTTGGAAATTTCGAACACAGATTACGTAGGCGGTACACGTTTCGCCCCCCGGTACAATTTTGGTCTCAAAAAACGGTCTCAGCTTCTCCAAAAACTAGGGATGGGCAAAATGATTATTTTCCGGGAACTAGTTCTTTCAGTTCAGTTCACTATAACGATTCGTTTATTTGATTCGTTCGTTTTGATTCGTTTGTCACGTTAGATTACATCTTAAAAAAAATAAAAAATAAAAAAACTTTTTTTTATAATTTTTTTTTTTTCTTAATTGGTCGTGGGTCCGGATAGGACCGTCAAGACCGCAGTCCGCCGTTTGGAGATGCCTGCTATATAGTATGTCGAAAGTCCCACCAATATTTATACCACTTGCTTACTCTCTATATTTCATTCATGGTTTTACATTTATAATTTTATTTTACTTTACATTTAATTCTTCATTGTTCAGGCATTACAGAACTTGCATGGTCATAAATAAATAATACGAACTGCAGTTTAATTTCTTTGTTTGTTCTTAAATTGACGTAGAATGGAGCAAAGACTCCTGGGATTGGGAAATGCGTTTATCCAATAAACAGATGGAGGTCAAGTCTATTTTCGAAAAAATGTAGGGGGATATATGAGTCGAATGGTATGAACCAAGAAACGTCAGAGAGAGAGAGCGCGCATATTCGACGGTACCGCCTTGTCATTGGTTTACCCAGGTGCCATTCCAACACCATTGCTACCTCTCATTGGCTGAATCTTTGAGAAAGTTGTAGACTCAATCAATGGAAGTCGCGGGGAGACGGAGCTCTGTTCGTTTGTATATTTTATTTACGTGACCATATGTTTGGTTTATGTTAAAAAAAAAGAATCAAAGAACCAGTTCTTCTTGTTTTGGGGAACCAGTTCTTGTCGTTCACGTTCGGGATTCGTTCGTTGTAACGAATCCCGACCGACACATCCCTACCAAAAACGTATCGGAAGCAGAAAGATAAGAATTGCTCTTCTGCAGACCCTTATGAAGGGCGAATTCAAATCGCCGTTAGAGCAGGTTGGGGGAATCCAGTCCATCGTAATTGGGGATTAACAACTATTCTGTGCAAATGAAAGGAAATTAAAATGTGTTTCCTTCTTTATGTGGAAAGCCGGAGACCCCAGACACCATTTCAATCAAGGTTGAAGAGGATATTGGTGGAGGCATGCCCGCTGTAGGTTAGTAATACACATTGCATCCATGCAAGCCAACTGACCTACCAACTGAGAATGTACTCGATTCTAACTGCGCTGGTCCTCTTTTGAAAAGCATCATGACCGTCACCCTGCTAAAACACAAGGACTACTATGCAGTTTTATAGTAAAATGATTTACATCTTCTTCATGACAGGTGTCAGGAATGCTGAATCCGCTCTGATTCCCAGTATAACTACAGTATTGGTAAAGCAGGTGATCGGAAACCACAGATGACCTGGGTTGTGTCTTTATGACCTCCCCACATCCTTCAAAGGCGGAGACGTAGCGGTGCCTTCTCAGCTGACGCCTTTGACCCTTGACCCCCCCCCAAGGGGAACAAGGAAAATGCATAATAAACAAAAAGACGTTAGAAAGAAAGAATGTCAAAATATACTTCTTCCAATACACCAGTGTGTAAAAGTACATGCTGTATCCCTTTGTGCAAATAATTAATTAATACCATTACTTTCTCTCTTTGTTTCCTCTCTGAAGAAGACGTCAATGACATCAGAGACTGCAGCACGCAGCGTGGTGCCACCTCGGAGAGTCTGGGTGTGGACGCCCCTGGCTCCTCCCACATGTCAAGTCACAGCGGGGAGCTGCGGATCCTGAGCGTTTACGGAAAAGGGGAGGGCCCACTGGCGGTGGATGGTTGGTGGAAGGTTTCTCCCAACAATGCCAATATGATCGTACACATGAGGACCCGACCAGACGAGAAGCCGTACGGGTGTGACCAATGCACGAAGAGCTTCAGTCAGAAAGGCAACCTGAAAATCCACATGAGTACGCACTCCGGGGAGAAGCCCTACAGGTGTGACCAATGCGCAAAGCACTACAGTCATAGCTACACCCTCAAGATGCACATGAGGACCCACACCGGTGAGAAACCCCACAGGTGTGACCAATGCAGGAAGCGCTTCAGTCTAAGTGAACACCTGAAGGGCCACATGAAGACTCACACCTGGGAGAAACCCTACAGCTGTGACCATTGCAAAAAGCGCTTCGCTCGGCATGGCGACCTGAACGTCCACATGAGGACTCACTCCGGCGAGAAGCCCTACAAGTGTGACCAATGCACGAAGAGCTTCAGTCAGAAAGGCCACCTGAAGACCCACATGAGAACTCACTCCGGCGAGAAGCCCTACAAGTGTGACCAATGCACAAAGCGCTTCAGTCAGACAAGAGGCCTGAAGACCCACATGAGGACTCACTCTGGGGTGAAGCCCTACAAGTGTGACCAATGCACGATGCGCTTCAGTCAGAAAGGTACTTTGAAGATCCACATGAGGACTCACTCCAAGGAGAAGTCCTACAAGTGTGACCAATGCACAAAGTGCTTCAGTCTGAAAGGCAACCTGAAGACCCACATGAGAACTCACTCCGGCGAGAAGCCCTACAAGTGTGACCAATGCACAAAGCGCTTCAGTCGGAACAGAGGCCTGAAGATCCACATGAGAACTCACACCGGCGAGAATCCCTACAGGTGTGACCAATGCACGAAGGGCTTCAGTCTGAAAGGCACCCTGAAGATCCACATGAAGACTCACTCCGGTTAGAAGCCCTGCCTGTTAGTGCATTGCAACGCCAGCTACAGCGACCCAAGCGATTTGAGTGTGCACATGCTCAAGCACACGGGCAATGGGGTGCTTTCACACAGGGTAACGGGGCGCTTTGATTGAGAGCTCTGTCCGGTATTTGTCGAAATTAATGCTTTTAGTTTTTCTTTTCATCAGGATTAAACATTTTCCAGCTTTTGATTCGCTTTGTTTTGTTTTGTTGTCATTTTAGTAATTTATGTCTGTGTGATAAAGAACTTATTTCTCTGATTCTTCTGACAGCAAAATATTAGGAAACTCTCACATCGTTGGTAAATACAAAGGAAACTTGTGAGGGGAGTATATCACGAACCTCGCTGAACATACCCAGGCTTTCTTGGGAAAACCTGGTTCGACAGAGACGCAACCCGAAGTGAGAGTTAAATGGTTCCACGACACTCACTTTAGATTAAATTAGTCCAACCAGGTTTTCCGCTTTAGGTTCCATGCACGTTCACATAAAAGGTGTGTTTATCACGTCATTTGACTCCCCCTTATGCAAAGTGAATCGAGCATGCGTGGTGTATTATGAATTCCTATGAGGAATTCAAAGTCCAAATCACAGCAATGGGGAACAGGGTTGCCCATAATATGGCTAGGGTGGCGTGCTGGCAAAAAATAGCCCTCTGTGTTAATTCATAAGTGAAAAGATTCTGCTTATTGTCTAAAAATATCATTTATCATCATGCCTGTTACCCCCATATATGTGGTGCCAGCACGCTCCTACGAACATGGGGCCTAGTCAAAAATAAATATTTAAATAATATTCAATGTGGTAAGTTGTAAGCATCCATTTGAATAATTTCAGGTGAATCTAGCATATGATTTGCAATGGCCTAGGCTCACCTTTAGTCACATGTTGATTACCTGCAGCAAATAAAACAAATTTAATACGACTGGGAGGAGGACCGCTCCACCGCCCTTCACCACATCGGAGGAGCTGGCTCTCGCCAATAACGAAGGTCGGCCGTTGATGGTAGGAGTGGAAGGGGGGGGGCGTCCTCTGACCCCACTGCCTCGACTTCCAAGGCCTTTGTAATGAGTATGTATTCATGTATTGGCAATGGACATCAATAATTGTCTTGCTAATCAAATTGTTGTGAAATGATTGAGTGTAATTTAATTGTCATTTTTAGTTGAAGGTACAAACATTAGTTTGGAGGAGCTGCCGACAATCTCCAATCAGAGGCATATAACTATCAAAGCAAAGTGTCACGTACTCTTCTAAATGTTTAATTTCTGGACAGAATATCCTATAATAGGTTTCCCAGATTCTTGCAGGCGACTGTCGGCCTGTGACTCCAGGGCGACTATGGAGGTGATTTTTCTGAACAATTCTCACAGCTATAGTATGAATAAAAAATGCCTAGGCCTAATTGTGTCACTGACATAGCGGTTATGTGTATGCGGCTGATGGTGGATGCTGCTGAAGGTGAATGCTGCTGATGGTGGATGCTGCTGATGGTGGATGCTGATGATGGTGGATGCTGATGGCTGCTGCTGCAGGTCGCTGCTGCTTGAGGCGATGGCTGCTTGAGCTGGCTGGTGCCGGATAACACTGCTGCTGCAGGTCGCTGCTGCTTGAGGCGATGGCTGCTTGAGCTGGCTGGTGGTGGCGAAGGATGGTGGTGTCGCCTTCTGCTGCTAGTGGTGGCGGCTTGTGCTGGCGACGGCTGTTGGTGGTGGTGGCGGCAACTGCTGCGATTGTCGTCCTTCCTTTCGACCTGATGCACTTTACTATCCTTAACCTCAGCCTGATGTTTGTGGAGTATTTTCTTTGTTTATTAATAACTTATAATATTCCTCCCTGTTCCTTCACTTTGTTCTTGTTTTACAAGTTAGACATACACGCACACCTGTTTACACATTTGTTGTTCTTGTTCCACACATGACTAACATTGTTTTATTTATTGATAGCCCCTGGCTCTACTTTGCTGTTCTTGTTCACTTACTGTATGTTTGCTTTGTTGTTCTTAGTCCTTGTTCCCACTTGTTTTTGGTTCCACAAACCTCAGCCTGATATATCTGGCATCTCAAACACTGGGTCCAGCTTTACCATCGCCTACTCCTTTGCAGTGTGCAGATGTTATGCAGTGGAATCTGCATTTGCTGCAGGGTTTTATAACGAGTGGTCCATTTTACTTGTATTGCTTTTTTAATTGTCTCCTTTCCTCACCGTATTCCTCTCTTGTCAACACTTATATATACAATATTCATCCCTGTTCCTTCACTTTGTTGTTTTTCAAGTTGGACACACACACACACACATTATTGTTGTCAGACCCATTGTTTAATAAAACTTTAATTTGTTATTCTTTAATATATGTGATACTTTGTGTGCGGCTTAGTCTTAAAAGTAGCATGGTTGTGTGGTCAGCTCCTGACTCATCAGAAGAAGTTGCCTGGACACTAAATGCTAAATGGACTGTTGACTCTGCTTTCTCAATCGCTCTCTGACCACGGGTACGTGAATCGGAATTACAAGCAAAATCAAGAACACTTAAAAATAATAATAATAATAATACATTTAATTTAGAGGCGCCTTTCAAGACACCCAAGGTTACAGAGCATATAGTCATCATAAATCGTTTTTTTTTTTTTAAAAAGACATTGTGGAAAAAAAAACAAATAAAAAATATTTAATTTGTTTATTTATATTTAGTCCAGTTGCGCTAAAATGAACATCTTGAATCGTCTTTGATTTCAGAACAGATGAAGTGAGGTTAAGCCACTAAAGTCAGTGCTACCCATGTGCTACCCATGCTTACACGAACGTGAAGCTTTACCTCAAACTTAAAAACGTATCTAAGTAGCTTGCAGTTGTCACCCTACCACTCCAAATGTAAAACTGACGTTTACAAATATGCAACAATGGTCAGATAAGTACTTGTGTTTTTTAATTTATATTTACCATTCAATATTGCAATCGCTGCTGGCAGTCCCATTGAAGAACACGGCAGCGCGGCCTGTTTTTGAACTATACAGGCTTACATGAACCACGTGACCACCCTGCCGGCGAGATCAGAGAGTGTCGCAAAATGGTCGCAACTCTTCTCTCTCATGGCTCTGGCACAAACCATGGACATATTAAAGGATGGACCACAGACCGAAAATGGCCGCCCATTCATTCCTATGGAAACTGCTCAGTGGCGCAGGGCATCATACAGGAGCGATTTGCTTCCGCGTTATGTGGCCAAGACACGTGACCTAGTCCGTGACGTACCGGATGCAGAGATCTTCTTCTTTTTCTAGTTTAGTGGAGGATCATAGTTTTTCCCCATATACCGCCACCTACTGGACTACTACACAGGAGTTTGTGACAAGGACGTTGGCAAATGATACTTTAAATCATAAAAATAAATTCAAAGAAAAAACCAAACTAACGAAACAAAATAAACAAAATAAAACAAACTAACAAAATAAATGAATAAATAATAATAAAAAAAAAATATATATATACTTAAGGTTAAATTCTTCTAATTAGGTTAGTATCTTTTAGCTAATTTATCAGCAATTTCATTGCCATATATTCCATGGTGGGCTGGAATCCAACAGAACTGAATAACTAAACCAAGGCTTATAATATTTAAAAGAAGATGCTTTACCTCTATCACCAAATCTTCACGTATTGAATTATCTGTTATAAACTTAGTATCTACAACCCATCTAAGAGCGGTTATTATTGTGGCCATCTCGATTGAGTATACTGATAAAGTCACCCACTCTATATCCATATCCTTTTTCAAATTCTGGAATATATATGCCAATACCACATTGTCACCAACTTAGTATCTACAACCCATCTAAAAGCAGTTATTATTGTGGCCATCTCGAATGAGTATACTGATAAAGTCACCCACTCTATATCCATATCCTTTTTCAAATTCTGGAATATATATGCCAATACCACATTGACACCATTCTATGATAGCTGATAACCAAGGTACACACTGTAATACTATAATCAAGAGGACATACAGGCAGTTCAAATAAAAAGAGATAGAACTTTATTGATCTGGAAACTTCATAAATATGTAAGATTGCTCCATATAATACCATCGTAACATAGTAAAGGTATGTAGGCCTAAAAAATTCAGTTCAATGTTATTGCTTAAGAAACAGATTCCTTCCAACTAACTATTTACGAAAAATGCAATCAATAATTTATATAAAAGTAAATGTTTACATATCGACCAGCAACGAAGTTGGAGCAGCCTACCCAAATAATGAATTGTAATACACCAACATTGTCAACTGTCATACATAGCTAACCATAACCCTGTCATACATAGCTAAACAAGCAAATGAAAATGTAATACCTACTGTTGACATAAGTATGTATGATTGACTGTGATGTATTCTGTACTGTATATCTGTTCCACACCACAACGGGGCGTTATCAGTTTGGTAATAGATGTGATATGTTTGGTGACGTCATGCCCCCTATAAATATGAATGTTCTGGATTTGATCATTCTCTTGGCCCGCTCCCAACATGAAGGCTGGAAGAGCAGTTTAGTTATTTACTACAAAATAAATATGCCTTGAGGCTGAAGACTAAAGCTCGTCTCGTCTACTGTTGTTGCACTGTTGGACTCCTGCTGTGTTAGTAGTGCTCCTGCTAACAGGTTATGGGCCCAGTAACGACAACGATAGTTGCAACAACGGAAAGTGGCGGCAAACTTTAGCTAGTCAGCAAAAGTGTGTTAGCTAGTTAGCGCGGTGTAAACCGGGAAGCTAACAAAGCTGAGGAGAATGGCACATCAAAAGGCAAAGTGGCCGATGTTTGACGGTAGGGCCGAAGAATATGAGCTCTGGGAAGAACGGATGCTGTGTTGTATGCACCGTATCAGGTTAAAAGAGACTATTCTGAACGAGCCTGATGGACCGCTGACGGCTGAGGAACGAGCCAAGGATGAGGAGCTGAATGCTGATGCTTACTGCTCGTTGGCGCCATTACTGGATAACGTGAGCTTGGGACGCTTGGGACGTTCACGCTGATGGTAACCCACGGTTCAGCGGAGGTGAAACTGGCGGAGTTCAAGGCTAAGCTGCGAAACTTCGAGGCGTTGGAGGATGCTGAGCCAGTAGCCGAGATGGCGGGAGAAAGGGTGCTGAAGGCTCGCGCAGCACTGAAGAAAAAGAACAGCGGATCTTCGACAGAGATGGCGTGTTGGCGGTGCGGTGAAAGGGGACATCGAAAAGATGAGTGCACAAGAAAAGTTTGGTGCGGTTCCTGCAAAAGCACAAGCCACAACGCCTGCAGGAAGAAAGAGCGTGCACAAAGGTCCAGGTGTGCTCGCGCTGAAGATCACAGCGGCGGTGGCAGTAGCAGAGGCAGCGGTGGTAGCAGTGGCGGTCGGGCAGCGAATGGTGGACGGATCGAGGCGCGGGGACCCGCGATAGGACGACTTCACATTCCGGGCAGAGACTGAGGACACCTGCAAGCCAGCGCAGCAGCGGCAGATTGAGGGAAAAGCGCTGATCGTCGACACTGGCGCGACATCCCACATGCTGAACGACAGGAGCCGGTTCAAGTCCTTCGACAGCACATTCAAGCCGGAGAGCCACAGCATGGAGCTGGCCGACGGGAGGCAGACATTCGGGTTGGCGGAAGGCAGAGGAGACGCACAGGTGTGTCTCACCGACAGCGACGGACGAACATGTACAGTGACTCTCAAGAACGCCCTGTACATCCCTTCGTTCCCACAAGAACTCTTCTCCGTGAAGTGTGCCACTGCGCACCGGTGCCAAGGTACTCTTCGAGGAAGGTAACGATTAACTTGTAGCGCCTGATGGTGCAAGGTTTAGCATTCAAGTGTGTGACAGAATGTATTACTTGCAAACCAAGTGTGATGACAATGATGTGTGCAATGTTAGCCATGATATTCAAACCTGGCATGAAATTATGGGGCATTGTAACTATGATGACATACTGAAACTGCAGGATGTAACCCTGGGCATGCACATTAAGGGTGCAAAGCGTAAGCCTGAAAAGGAATGTCATGTGTGCATAGAGGGGAAGTTTACTCGGACGAGAAACAGAAATGCAACAGACAAGGTGAAAACACCACTGGAGTTGGTAAACACTGATCTAGCTGGTCCGGTGACCAATGGTTCAATCGAGGGTTACAGGTACATGCAATCTTTTACAGATGTGTGCACAGGAGTAGTATTCACATACTTCCTCAAAGCAAAGAGTGATGCCGTACTGGCTACTGAAAAGTTCTTGGCTGACATAGCGCCTCTATGGCAGTGTGAAATGCATCCGGTCAGACACGGGACCGAGTTCACAAGCAGAGAGTTTAAGACACTCCTGCGAAAGAACAAGATCAGACAAGAGACGTCCTGTCCTTACTCCCCACACCAGAATGGGATAGCTGAGAGGGAAGGGCGCACTCTCTTTGAGATGGCAAGGTGTAAGCTCATTGACAGCAACTTACCTAAGAGTCTATGGCATTACGCCGTTCAGGAAGCAGCATACACCAGAAACCGATGCTTTAACAAGCACATAGGCACAACACCATACACAGCACTGACAGGGAAGAAGTGTGATCTAACCAACATGCACAAATTCGGGTCAGAGTGTTATGCGTACATACAAGACAAGGGTAAACTAGATCCCAGGTGTGAGAATGGCTTTTCGTAGGGCACGACAAAGGCAGCCCAGCCTATCTAGTTTACTACCCCACCAAAGGTAAAGTGCAGAAGCACAGACTGGTCAAGTTTATCACTAAGACCACATGTGACAGCGAGACTCAGACTCAGGACTTAGGACTTGACCCCATTGTAAATAGTGACAAGACCGACGCACCACAGCCCAGTGCTCAGAGCACAGACGTACAGACTGACAGTCCACAATCCCAGAGGATGATGGCGAGGAGCACCAAAGGGTGACGCCACAGGCCCCAAGCAGTGGGAGGTACCCCACTAGAGAGCGAAGCCCCCAAGTTATCTCTGTGATTATGCTACTGAGGATGATAGTGGTGATGATGATAGCACACTCACCAGTGTTGACTATTGCTACCGAGCAGTGTGCGGTGTCCCACTGACCTTTAAGCAGGCTATGACATCATCACTAGCAGGTAAATGGGAGAGGGCAATGGACGAGGAGATGCAGTCATTGGAGGAGAACCAGACCTTTACCCTGACAAAATTGCCAGAGGGCAGAAAGACAGTGGGAGGTAGGTGGGTGTACTCCATTAAAGAGGGCGGTGATGGGTGTGAGCAGTACAAGGCCAGATTTGTGGCGAAGGGGTATAGCCAGAGAGAGGGAATAGATTATGGTGAGACATTCTCCACCACGGCAAATATGACCAGTGTGCGTGTAGTCATGCAAAAGGCAGCACAAGAGAACTTGGTACTACACCAAATGGATGTAAAGACGGCGTATCTACACGCACCCATTGACCGAGAAATTTACATGGACCAACCTGAAGGTTATGAAAAAGGGGAAAACAATCTAGTGTGTAAATTACAGAAGTCAATTTATGGTTTGAAACAGTCGGGACGTAACTGGAATGAAATGTTACACAAATGCTTGGTAAATGACAACTTTACTCAGAACCCAGCAGATCATTGTGTGTACACAAAAGAGTCAACGCAGGGAGGGAAGGTGATATTGTCATTTGGGTGGATGATCTCTCATCGCATCAAACAACACAATAAGTCTAGAGCAGGTGAAGGCAATGCTTTCCACCAGGTTTAAAATGAAGGACCTAGGCAGGCTGAAACACTTTCTAGGCATAGACTTCAGTCAGACTGACGATTGTGTAACCATGTCACATCAAAGGTTAAACTGAGGAAATTTTCAGGAGCCATGTTTGGTGTAGGCATCTAATGAATAGTAAATATGTTTTTGATTTAATTCTGTATTTGTTTATTCTGATTGTTAAAAGCTGTACAGGATACAGGTCACTCATAAGTGGGAGTGTTGACATAAGTATGTATGATTGACTGTGATGTATTCTGTACTGTATATCTGTTCCACACCACAAGGGGGCGTTATCAGTTTGGTAATAGATGTGATATGTTTGGTGACGTCATGCCCCCTATAATATGAATGTTCTGGATTTGATCATTCTCTTGATCATGAAGGCTGGAAGAGCAGTTTAGTTATTTACTACAAAATAAATATGCCTTGAGGCTGAAGACTAAAGCTCGTCTCGTCTACTGTTGTTGCACTGTTGGACTCCTGCTGTGTTAGTAGTGCTCCTGCTAACACTACCAACGCAACTGAAATGTTAATATTAGACAATTAACAATATTATGAAAATTACGTAGGTCTCCCATAATCATTCAGGTAATCAATACGTCCGTGCCTGTTACAGCTATTTCAATGATATGTGTGTTATATATCCGTGTTCAACGCCATTCATGTTAAGTAAAAGGACAAATCTCAGACTTTGGAAGTTAATGGAAGTTAATTCGGAATTTAATTTAATTCGGAAGTTAATGGAGCCGTGCACTTCAAAATAGGTCCATAGCAAGGAGCCGTTTGTTTCAGTACGGCTCCTTTCAGCTGCCCACCCAACATAGACTGCTAATAAAACGCTTGAGGAGGCGTTATGAAAGAAAAAAACTTACATTTTTTTAGAACAGGGTAGAATTATAATTATGAGCCTTTGATTGATATCCAGACATTTTTTGCGGAGACACAATCCTGTTCCCCACTTGTATTGGAGTGGACGGCGATATCTACTTCTGGGCCACATGAAATGACGGACCCCCGTCCACTGCCATCTTAAACAGCTGCAATACCAGGCTTGGCCTCTGAGCACTGGTGGATTGCGGAAGTAAGCCCCTATCCTGGGGGCCTGGCACAAACCCCCAGGAACACTGCATACTTCCGCAATCCACCAGTGCTCAGCGGCCAAGCCTGGTATTGCAGCTGTTTAAGCGGGCTGTGGACGGGTCCCTCAAATCATGGGACCCAGAAGTAGATATCTCCGTTCACTCCAATACAAGTGGGGAACAGGAATGTGTCTCCGCAAAAAAAACATTGATTTAAACATGATTTAAACATTTTTTTAATTTTTTTCTTTTCAAAACGCCACCTCAAGCGTTTTATTAGTCGTTTATCTCGCTGGGGAAGAGGGTGTGCAGCTGAAAGGAGTCGTAGTGAAACAAATGGCATCCGAGAGGGCCTAGTTCAGTGCTCCGTTAACGTGTCCGATTTTTTGGACTGGTTCATCTGCTGCTCAATAACTCTCACGGTCCTCTGCTTGCGATCATTGTGATTCATCATGTATTGATCCATTT
The DNA here is from genome assembly GCF_026213295.1 of Gadus chalcogrammus. Lineage (NCBI taxonomy): Eukaryota > Metazoa > Chordata > Actinopteri > Gadiformes > Gadidae > Gadus > Gadus chalcogrammus. Next base: position 35,251,479 of record NC_079415.1, on the reverse strand, counting down.
ATTCAAAAGATCCAAAGACAAAGAACAGGTGCATTACGGTATCATTTTATATTGTTGTTGGAGTGGGGGAGTGGGCACGCATGCGTTCTATATTTCTGCATCCGGTACGTCACGGACTAGGCCACGTGTCTTGGCCCCATAACGCCGAAGCAAATCGCTCCTGTATGTTACCCTGCGCCACTGAGCAGTTTGTATAGGAATGAATGGGCGGCCAGTCCGTGGTCCATCCTTATGTCCATGCTCTGGCAGCATCTTTAGACGGATGAGGAAGCCGGAGCCAATACGACATAGGCCCACGCTACTGGATACAAACGCAGCGCGGGAGTCAGATGAGGTCAGGAGGGAGGGCGCGACTGTGATGCACGTGATTGCGAGCGGAAGTGTCGAGGAGTGGAGGTGTGCGAGGGAACGCAATATCCTCCGACTGCAGACACAAATGGGCGTTCCCGTGTCGTGGGCGTTCCCGTTCACGCGGACTAAAACGCCCCCCCCCCTGCGTTCTCGTGTGTTGGGCGTTCTCGTTTACGCAGGCTGGAACGCCCCGTTCTTCTTCGTCGATCTAGTAGTATGGGCAGCATAAAACTGACGTTAGCGCCCCCTTCTTCGATCTCGTAATACGGGTACGTTAGCCAGCTAGGCCTACAGAATGTTAACTTACATTTATGTGTCGAATCTCGGCCCAAACTTTGCATCAAACTTGATGCAACCCGATCATTACAGGGAGGGAGGCTCCATGATCTCATGTTCATTATCTTCTGGGTTAGTATAGGTAGTGTATTAGGTATAAGTGAGATGTTTGGTATAGTTTAAGAATATGCCCAAATTAAATAATTAATAGATTAAAATAACACTTGGGACATTATGCAGTTCAAATCCAGTTACCAGACACTATGAAGGCTCAAACAGTAGGCCATTTGTTCACTTACTTTTCCCACTGAATGTTTTCAATAAAGACAAAATAACAGTAATTGCTCTGTAACAATTAACCTTACAACATACATCGTAGGCACAAATGTATGTTACATACATCGTATAGCATTTGTCACAGAAACAAAAAAGAGTAATAAAATACCAGCATTTCTGGGCAGATACATTTACTACAGTAGTATGTACATTTACAAATGAAAGGGATTGCAAAAAAAGACGTCCCAAATAAAACGAAAAAGGAGTAATAAAAGAACATGCTAGGCAGACATCTTTTATGACAAACCTGGCATATACAACGTGCCTCAGTACCAGGGGTGCGCTAGGCCAATTCTTCTTTTTTGAGAAGCCTTTGAGGCGTAGCGCAAGGCCACTGACACAGCCTGCATTGTTGTACATCTTTCTAACCGTTATGTATATGAGATTGTCTTTATTAAGCTTAATGTCCCCTGCCAAACTGTCATTTATATATATGGAATGATGGAGAGGCTTGATAAGTTCTCGGAATGTGTTTGAAACCCTGTTGAACACGCCAAGCATCGCCATGTCCAGTCTCAGCGTCTCTTGTACAATTTGCTGAAGGACTTCGGGTGGTAAGAATGGCCTGTCCTCTGTTGTGCCAGATTGGAGCGTGTAGCTGAGATGGGGAGATGGAGAGGGTGAGCTTGGTGTGCCAGCTAGTCCTGCAGGGCTAGAGAGAGCGAGAGAGCCAAAAAAGAGTGAAGGAGAGCGAGAGAGAGGGAGAGAAACAGGGATTATGATCAACCTTCAATCACACAAGCCCAGACCAACACTACCCACACCATTAAACAAAAAGGCAATCACTGATCGATCAAAAGTCTGAGAAAGAGCAAGAGAGAATATACGTAAATAGAAAAGTATGGACATAGTATGTAATACCTTTCACTGCTTAGTGATTGGAAGGTGTGACTGAGATGGGGAGATGGAGAGGGTGAGAAGGAGCCAGCTAGTTCTGCAGGGCTAGCCTAGAGACGGAGAGACAAGTGTATTGGCTACGATCTTCGTGAGCACCAGAAATAAGTAAATAGCAACATGGACACAGTATATAAACCTTTCAAGCATAAAGGTCTCCAACAGCTGTCAAACCACCACCTCCTGATAGAGAGCATGTCCCCCTGAAAAGTAAAATTATGCTTTAAATGACTTCATAGCCCAATACAAATCCATGTTACAGTACTGTTTAGCAGTGTACTATGGCAGTGTAAATTATTGTGAAGATGTAGCCATCTCCTCCCGTAAGTGCAGTACCTGAAGACAAAGTAATGTGTATGACCTATGATGCATGTTAATTGTAGCCTCCAGTAAGGATGACTAAATTATTAAAAGCCTTATATTTCATGCTACACATCTGATTGAGATTAGAAAGAACTCACCTCACTGAAATCATATTGCTTTTGAGGGTAGAATACATTGCGTACTGAAATTAACATGCAAATGAGTTAGTTGTTTTGCAAACTAGTCATAATTTCTGAAAATAATGCATCTCACCATCAGCATAAACACCCCACAGCTGTTGCTCTGATACTGGTGAGGTGCGTCCTGTGGTGGTAAAAGGGGAATGTGATTTGTCAATGATTCTTATTAGTATATAATGCCTATAAACTATAAAGTGATATCCACCCTCATTTTGTAACTACATACAAAAAGTGCACAATGCACTTTCAACAAGCATTTAGGCAGCAACCAGGGCCCATGAGCGTCACATAGGAACACTTCATTAAATCATAATAAACAATCTAGAGGCCTGCCTGTCTACCAGTGAATGCTACTCTACGAGATGCAATGAATCGTGCGCCAGCCACACGTTTTACCTCGTCAGCCAAGTAAAGTCCCTTCCATGGTCCATTGGACAAAGCATGTGCCAGGGTACTGAAAAGGTTTGGAAGACGTGTAAGTTGCAATTCATATGCATCATCATCAACACGCATTCAGTACACACTACGCTTCGATTTCACCCAAGGGTGAATTAAAAGTACATGTTTTCCTAAACGTTGGTCATCAATGAGGTAATAAAGTAGTAACTGAGGGCACATCTGTCATCTGTTTTTCAGAGTGCTAACGATCTTTATTCATTCGTTGCGCCGCGACCGAACTGACAGAATTCTTTGATATGCCATGCATGTAAACATACTAGTTAGTTTAGACGTACTAGTACGTTTACATGCACAGTTTAATCCGATGCGTGTGTCACCACAACGAAGCAGAGTGGCCGCGATTTCATGCCTCTTACCATGCCAGCTGACACCTTAACATCCAACTTAACAATGTACTTTGGTAATGTTAACCTCACAGTAAAATAATCGGCAAAGCCTTCGCTGCAAACTTTACCCTCTACCTACAAACCGTCTTAAACGTTGCTGATTTCTGAATAGTATATTCAACGTTTATGGACGATAGCATAGCATTCGCTGCCACCGAACCACGTCACGAGTATTTATATCCGATTCGAATTCGGATACAACGATACCACAGCTTATCAGTGATTTAAATGAGAATACTTCACAGCCAATGTTGTCAATTAAACAATATCATACTTACTGACATAATCTCTGACCATAACCCTTTCGTTTTTCTGGAAAGTTACTACGAGGTAAAACCGCCAAAAAAGGAAGGGTAGCATACCCAGCATGCCTTGCGAAACTCACTCACCTCTTCTTGAGTGATCGATGAAACGCTACAGGAACGCCTGATGGGCGTTTTTGTGTCATGACGGGAACGCCCGATGGGCGTTTTTGTGTCATGACGGGAACGCCCAAGCCTGCAGCTGGACCCTTCTCAGGGAACGCGGTCGGTCGCTGCTCGAGAAGCTGCTGCTCCGGTTGTAGAGACAAACTTTTTTTGAGCTTTTTTGTTGGACTTGTGTGATTGTGGTTCATAGGTAATAAAGGAAAAGGGTATCACTTGGTGGGGGTTAGAGTTAGGTGGTTTTCTAGAGGCGGGTTCCGACCGACGACCTGTATAGGTCCGGAAAGGTGCCCGTTTCTTTTCTTTCTCTTTTATAATTTTTCCCGTCTTTTCTATCTAGTGTATAGGATGACTAAAGGGAGTAAAGGTAAGGGGAGGGAAGAAAGGGAGGTAGGAGAAAAGGGGCAGTGTAGGGGAAGAGGCAGTAGTAGTAGCGAGGAAGGAAGAGAAGAGGAGATTCAGGGAAGAGAAGGAAAAGATGTTAAAAGAGCGAGAACATTTAATAGTGTAGATGGTATCGAAACGGAGATGGTGAGTGACTCAAGTGAGGAGGAGGGAGTTGAGAAAAAGGTAGATGTCAAAATGATAGTCCGGTTTGCTGAGGAGGGAGGTATAGGAAAAATGAACCCGTCAAAGCTAACAAAGGAGTTGACAGGAAAGTGCGGTGATATAAAGTTTGCTAGGGTTTTAGGAGATGGAAATCTGTTGATTGGTTGCTCGGATGAGCTTCAGGTAGTTCTGACAAAGAATCTAACAATGGTTGGTGTTAACAAAGTGGTGAAGGTGGTGCAGGTTGGATTGCAGAGAGAGAAACGTTGCAAAGGGGTGATAACAGGAATCTCTCTGGATATTGAGGAGCAGGAGATTAAAGAGAACTTGGTGGCCAAAGGCATAGAAGTGATTAGTATTAAGAGGATGACAAGGGGCCCTGAAAAGGAAATGAGTGAATCTGTATTGGTGGAGCTTAAAGGAGATGTATTACCAGATAGAGTATTTCTAGGGTTCCTGTGTTTCTATGTGAGGGCTTACATACCTAAGCCAATGAGGTGCTTTCAGTGTCAACGATTTGGGCACATCGCTAAAATCTGTAAGGAAAAGAGGAGGTGTGCGAAATGCTCAGGGGATCATGAGTATGGGAAGTGTGAGGGGGCCAAGTTAAAATGTTGTAGTTGTGGGGGTGAACATGTCGTCACATTTGGAGGCTGTGAAATAATGAAAGAGGAAGTTGCAGTTCAGAAGGTAAAAGTGTTGGACAAAGTGACCTATGCAGAGGCAGTGAAAGTGGTAAAACAGAGGCAAGGTGCTAAGAGTCAGGGGTTGGTAGCAGCCTGGGGAGGTGGAAGGGAAGTGACAAGGGAGTCGGTGGGAGAGAAGCAAGATAGGAATAAAGTGTGGGTAGATAAGAAGCAGGTGGTGATTTTTGTTGCAGCAGTGATAAACTCCACTAGAGACTCCACATCAAAGACAACGAGCATACAGATAATAGCTAAGGCAGCCAAGGATTATTTGGGGATGGAAGGGTTAAAATGGGAGGCTTTGGTAGCCGAGATAAATACACAGAGTAGTCAGGAGCCGGTGAGAAAACATCATAACCATGGTGAAAATTCTACAGTGGAATGCTAGGAGCTTGGTGGCAAATGGCCGGGAGTTTAAATATTTTTTAAGTCAAATGAAAGAAAAACCACAAGTAATATGCATTCAAGAAACGTTTTTGAAACCAGTGTTAGATTTTATTATCTATGGATATGTAGGTATAAGAAGAGACAGGAGTGAAGGTGAAGGGGTTGGTGGAGGGTGTGTAACATTTATCAAGCAAGGTATATCATACAGGGTATTAGATATTGGAACGGAACAAGAGTATATAGTGGTGGAGGTATGGGAGGGGGGGAGAGGAGTTTGTTGTTGTTAATTACTATAATCCATGTCAAAGGTTAGAGAATGATAAACTAGTTAGGATTAAAGGTATAGAAAGACACAGGATAATATGGTGTGCAGACTTCAATGCTCATAACACAATGTGGGGAGGGAATCATACAGACACGAATGGGAAAGTGATTGAAGAGTTCATGGAGGACAATAATCTTGTTTGTTTGAATGATGGGAGGGGGACAAGGATGGATATAAGAACAAGTAATGAGTCAGTGTTGGATCTGACGTTGGTGTCAGTAAGTTTGGCAGGGATCAGTAACTGGGAGGTTTTGACAGGTAAATCTTTAGGTAGTGACCACTATGTGTTACTTTGTTCAGTAGGAGGAAGAGGAGAAGTGATTGTTGGAAATGTAATTCAGAAATGGGTGTATAGTAAAGCAGATTGGGGTATATTTAAGTTGGTCAGTGAAGAAGTTATGGTTTCAGTTGTTACTAGTGGAGATATAGATACAGTAAATAACAGTGTTACATCAGCAATTATTGCTGCAGCAAGTAAATCTATTCCAAGAAGTAAAAATAGAAGGGATAGGAAGTTAGTTCCTTGGTGGACAGAGGAGTGTTCCAAGGCAGTTAAAGCCCGAAACAAAGCATTTAGGAAAGTCAAAAGAGAGCATAATACACAAAGTTTGGTGGAGTATCAGAGGGCACAGGCACTGGTAAAGAGAGTTACAAAGAGAACACAGAGGGTAAGCTGGAGACAGTTTTGTGGTAAGATAGGAAGAACAACACCGGTAGGAGAAGTGTGGGGAATGATAAGGAAGATGGGAGGAGATAGAAGAGAGTGGGAGTACCCAGTGATTACGTTAGAGGAGCAAACTGCTATATGTGATAAAGATAAGGCTGATTTGATGGCCAAATCTTTTGCTAAGGTGCATAGTGTTGATCAGTTGAAAGTGGAAGGGAGAAGGAGAAGAGAAGTTACTTTGAGTAATTATCCTGATGTGCTAGTTAGGAGAGTAGATACTAGGGAGAAAATAGATGATGGATTTACAATGGCAGAGCTTGTGAGAGCAATTAAAAAAGCAAAGCCCTCAGCTCCAGGGGGAGATCAGGTGATCTATGTAATGTTAAAACATCTAGGAGAAAGAGGAATGGAAAAATTGTTAGAACTATATAATAGAGTATGGGTGGAGGGAAAGTTACCAAGTGTATGGAAGGAAGCGGTGGTGATTCCGATTAGGAAACCAGGGAAAGATCCAGGTAAACCTTCTAGTTATAGGCCAATAGCATTAACGTCTAACATATGTAAAATAATGGAGAGATTGACAGTGACAGAAAGGTTAACGTATGAGCTTGAGAAGAAAGGGTTGTTGACAAGTTGTCAAGTGGTTTCAGAAAAGGGAGACATACAATGGATGTAGTGGTAAGGCTTGAAAATGAGATACGGAAAGCACAGGCAAACAAAGAGTCAGTGGTGGTAGTGTTTTTTGATATCGAAAAAGCATATGACATGATGTGGAGGGAAGGTTAGTTAATTAAGTTGTATAATATGGGGGTAGGTGGAAGGGTTTTTAACTGGATAAAGAAATTTTTGTTTGACAGAAAAATACAAGTCCGGATTGGGTCTGAATTGTCAAATAAGTATATGGTGGGGAATGGCACTCTTCAAGGAAGTGTAATTAGTCCTTTATTATTTATAATCATGATAAATGATGTTTTTTCAAAGGTACCAGAGGATATAGGAAGTTCTCTGTTTGCAGACGATGGGGCTTTGTGGAAAAGGGGAAGAAATGTGATGCATATTATTAGTAAAGTCCAGTCTGCAATTGATGGGGTGACAGAGTGGGGATTTGACTGGGGGTGCAGATTTTCGGTAGAGAAAACGCAAACTGTATTTTTCACTAGGAAAAGAATTGAGGATGGGATGAAATTGAGGATGTATGGGAAAGAGTTGGAAAGAGTTGGCTCATTTAAATATTTGGGAGTTATTTTTGATTCTAGGGTAACGTGGGCAGACCATATTAGGATGATTGAGGATAAATGCAAAAAGGTAATAAATGTGATGAGATGTTTGACTGGTAGGGATTGGGGAGCGAGCTGTTCAGCTTTAAAGACTATATATGTAGCTATGATTAGATCTGTGTTTGATTATGGGTGTATAGTGTATGGGTCAGCCGCAGTGTCTCTCTTGAGAAAGCTGGACGTGATTCAGGCTAAGGCATTAAGGGTATGCAGTGGGGCTTTTAAATCATCACCAGTGCCTGCTCTGCAGGTAGAAATGGGGGAAATGCCACTGGAGTTGAGAAGGAAACATTTGATGGGGAACTATTGGGCTAATCTGCGAGGGCACAGTGAGTCTCACCCCACAAAAGGAGTGTTGAAAGAGTGCTGGGTTTATGGGAAGTGTGAGAGGAATCATTTTGGTCGGGTGGGGAATGATATAGCGAAAGAGTTTGGTGTGGGTGAATTGAAGCTTAGTCCAACAGTGGTATATCCATTAATGCCGCCATGGAGGATGGTGTGGCCAGAGGTGGACTGGTTTGTGTTGGGTATAAAGAAGAGAGAGAGAGAACAGAAAGACCTGGCTAGTGTTTTTAATATTCATCTTCTTATAGAGTACAGTGAGTATGTTCATGTTTTTACAGATGGTGCCAAACAACCTGAGACAGGAGCGACAGGGTTTGGAGTAGTTGTTCCATCAAAAAGAATAGAGTTTAATAGAAGAACATCAGATAATTTAAGCGTTTATACAGTGGAGATGTTGGGGGTGCTGGTCGCTTTAAAATGGGTGGAATCAAGTTCAGTTGGAAAAATTGTGATCTGTACAGATTCAGCATCAGTTTTGGCAAGTATGAGGTCTTTTTATTCAAGTAGTCGCCAAGGTTTGTTGTATGAAGTTCTACAGTCGATTACGAGAATCGTTCAGCAGGGGAGGCAAATACATTTTTTATGGGTTCCAGCTCATGTAGGGGTGAAGGGAAATGAGAAAGCCGATAAGATGGCGAAGAAGGCATTGGAGAAGGAAAAAGTAGAAATGAATATCAGTTTAAGTAAGGCAGAAGTTAAAAGCCTGATATGGGGAAAAGTTAACAAGATGTGGCAAGACAAATGGGACAGTGAGGAGAAAGGGAGATATTTATATAATATTCAAAAAAGTGTTAATGATAAAATAAGGTATAGTGGTCAGAGGAAGGATGAACAAATTTTGATTAGGTTAAGGTTGGGGCACAGTGCACTAAATAAAACAATGAATTTGATAGGAAAACACCCCACTGGATTATGTGAGGGGTGCCAGGTAGAGGAGACAGTGGAACATGTTTTAATGAACTGTAGTGGTTATGGGATGGAGAGGGAAAGTATGAAAAATCAATTGAGAGAATTGGGTATACAGGAGTATACTTTGGAAAGTATTTTAAGTTTAAAGAAGAGGAATTGTTTAAAAGTATTGTTTGGCTTTTTGAGAGAAACAGGGTTATATGGTAGGATATAGAGTAGAAAGAAGGTGTGAATGAGTGAGTGTTTGGATATTTTTGTTTTTTGATTCATTAACTGGATCAGAAGAGGGCGGTAATGCACCAAGTTGTGGATGCCAACCGCCGATAAACCCCAAGAAGAAGAAGAAGAAGATGAGGTCAGGAACATATGGGCGTCCCGTTGCTAGAACACGGCAGCGCCAAACATTTCACTGACGACTGCTTCCTCAACTTGGGCCAATACAGAGCTGGACTTGCTCAACGTCTGAAAATCAAGTCTGGATCAGTACCAACTCTCCTCGGCTCAGCTACAAAACTCGAAAAAGTAAGTTAACTAACGCCATATCATTGTGTTGCTTTACTGTATATGGTTACCTTGTTAGCATTATAATGCTGCTTTAGCATTAGCGCTACAGCTAACAGCCAAGTTACTGTCGCTGATGTTACGATAGTATCATTTATGTGTGTACAGGGCTCCAGAGTGCGCCTAATTTGGGCGCACATGCGCCTAGAATTCTGGGTAGTGACTGAAAATGTATCTGGTATAATTATTATTATTTATTTTTTTACAGAGCAGTCTATTCATAATATTGTAATAACCACGGAAGAGGCAGTGAATGAAGTATTGATTAGACAGCGATTTATTATGCCGCTTTTCCACTGCATGGTACCAGCTCGACACGACTCGACTCGACTCGACACAGCTCGCATTTTTTGCGTTTCCACCGCGAAAACATGGTATCTGGTACCTGAAGTGGCTGCTTTTTCTAGTACCGCCTCGCTCTAGGTTCCAAGCGGCTGAGCCGATGCTAAAAGGTGACGTCGGCAGACGGCCGTTGTTATGTGGGTTCTGTTCATGTGTGGGTTGCGTAGGTGTTGTTTGCGTCGCGTACAGAAATACGTCACGGCCCTTTCGCGCAGCCGACCCCGCCCACGTCCAGGAGGTACTATTTGCGGTGGAAAACGACCCGTGCTGCTACCGTGTCGAGTCGTGTTGTGTCGTGTCGTGTCGAGTCGAGTCATGTGCGGTGAAAAAGCGGCATTATGCCGCTTTTCCACTGCATGGTACCAGCTCGACACGACTCGACTCGACTCAGCTCGCATTTTTTGCGTTTCCACCGCGATCTGGTACCTGAAGTGGCTGCTTTTTCTAGTACCGCCTCGCTCTAGGTTCCAAGCGGCTGAGCCGATGCTAAAAGGTGACGTCGTCAGACGGCCGGCCACTGATTGGTCAGAGAGGGTGACGAAGTCACGAGAGCGACATGGCAACCATGCTGGTAACAGCCATAGCAGCGCCGCAGCCAACATATTGCACTTCTTCAACTTCTTCAACATGCCAGCTAATAATACGAACACGAATACCATCGCATCGATGTCCTCCATTGTTGTTATGTGGGTTCTGTCCATGTGTGGGTTGCGTAGGTCTTGTTTGCGTCGCGTACAAAAATACGTCACGGCCCTTTCGCGCAGCCGACCCCGCCCACGTCCCGGAGGTACTATTTGCGGTGGAAAAGCACCCGTGCTGCTACCGTGTCGAGTCGTGTCGAGTAGTGTCGTGTCGAGTCGAGCTACATGTGCGGTGGAAAAGCGGCATGACACCTAATAAACTGTTGGAACACGCAAGACCGGTAACAATAGAAACGCCGGTAAACAAACCCGCGAAGCCCAATCCAGGGGCCTGTACTACGAAGCTCGATCAGAGGGTTAGCGAGGTATGTTGTGCTGAAAGCCTGGGTTAGCTGTACTAGGGCTGCAGGATATATCGGCTATGTACGATATATCGATATAATTTCCAAGGGGATACAAGACTTGACAATATCGTTTATATCGATATGCGTTAAAATGGTCCGTTTCCCGCTCAAGCGTCTACAGCGCTTGCCTTGGAGACTGTGAGCGCGACCCCTCCCCCTCTCTTTCCGAACGTGCCGTGTGCAAAGACGCCTCATTCCCACCCCCGCCGCCCCCTCACAACACAACAAGCATGGATGATACCCGTAAAGAAAACGAGACGGCGGCGGGAGACGAAAAGAGGAGAAAGAACGGCTCCATAATGTGGAAATAGTTTGGGTTTAAAAAAAACAGATGAGCAGCAGCTGCAGGTTACCTGTAGAGTGTAGCAAAACCGTTGCGACTAAAAGTTGAAGCACGACAAATCTGTTCCACCATTTACAGCAGCGGCACAAAGTGCAGTATGAGGAATGCGTAAAACTCCGTGGCTGTGCTGCTGCATCACCGGCCGCGACAGTTTCTTCTGCCCCGAAACCAGGGCCGGCGATCGGCAAATGTGTTGGGGGCGCCCTCTGGTGACGCTCTTAATTAATTAATTAAAATATACAAAACAAGCGAAATGAAACCAAACATGTTCCCAAATGGAACGGAGAAGGGAGGGGGAGGGGGATTAAAGTTACGGCGCACTGAAACCCTCACCGTAGTACGCAGGACAATGCGACGAAGCCAATGCTCTTAATGGTAGCTAATGTGTGTAACCTACAGCTTTATATTGTTTTGCATAGGCGATTATTTTGTGAAGAAGGTGAAAAACGTCCCTTTTTTTTTTAACATGTTCATTGAATTCTGTTGAAAATAACGATACAAAATCACATGTTGCAGTCATATGGACCTATGTTTTAATATAAGTGCTTGCAACATCTCACATGTGGTTTTTGACTTACATAAAAAACATCTAACCCACTCTATAGAAAATATCGAGATATATATCGTATATCGCCATTCAGCCAAAAAATATCGGGATATCATATTTTGCCCATATCGTGCAGCCCTAAGCTGTACCATGAAAGTCGATCTCTTTTAGCGTCGCTGTATCACCATGGTGACTTACGCTCGCAACCAAACCTGGGCATTGAGTATTTTTTACCTTTGATTTGGTAGATTGTAGGCAGCATAGATTCTAGGCTGATGCTAGATTCTTCCTGCGCTAAAAAGCCTGGTCCTCTTTGAAAAAGCATCAGGACCAGAGCCCTGCTAAAACACGAGTCAAACTTGGGAGTTGCATTTCAAAGATGGAATTAGTCAAGAGCCCAGAAGGGTTTCAAGACAGATGCCACATGAGCTGGTTTATCATTCTCAAACATCAATGAATTCATAATGCATGAATGTTAGCTGATCAGCTTAGAGGGAAGGAGACGTTGTTGCTTTATAGTGTCGAAATAGAATTATTGCGCTTCGCATGTCATGTTGTGATCAGATAATTTTGCGCTGGTGTTCGTTTCACGTGTACAAATACACAATGCCTCCCTTTATGCAAATAATGTACCAAAACAATTCATTTTTCCTTTTTTTCTCTGTCTGCAGAAGACTGCGATGCCTTTGTCGACCGTGGCACTCAGTGTGGCGCCACCTCAGAGATTCTGGGTGTGGTCGCCCCTGGCTCCTCCCACTGGTCCAGTCGCTGCGAGGAACTGGTGGTTAGCAAATGAAAGAATATGTTACCATTTTTCACTTGTAAATAGTTAATCGCGTTTTAGCCTACACTCAGATGTGAACTCATTCTTGCATGCGAGGGTCTTGAATAAAAAAAATACGAAGGCAAGACATTGAAATTGCAGGGCGTGCAATTGCAGGGCGTGGTTCGGTCGCGTTTGCGACCGAACCAGCTTGGCAATGTAAAAACGCCTATTCTGTCGGTAGTGGGGATTGAAAACTATTCTGTGAAAATGACAGAATATATGTCTTGTGTGTGTTTCCTTCTTTATGTGGAAAGCAGCAGACCCCAGACACCATTTCAATCAAGCTTGAAGAGGATATTGGTGGAGGCATGCCCGCCGTAGGTTAGTAATACACATTGCATCTATGCAAGGCAAGGCAACTTTATTTATATAGCACTTTTCATACACAAGGCAGACTCAAAGTGCTTCACATATAAACATTGTCATACAATAAAATAAAATAATAGGTAAGTAAAAGAAAAACATATGCAAAAAATAGAAGTTAAAAGGCATTTTAGTATTAAAATAGAAAATAAAGGCAAAGTTAAAAAAGCTTTTTTAGAAAGTGCAATGTATTTCAGATTTAGCAGAAAGCTATAGCAAACATAAAAGTCTTCAGTCTTGTTTTAAAGGTGCTCAGAATTGGGGCAAGTCTTAAATCCTCTGGGAGTTTATTCCAGCTATTTGTTGCGTAGTAACTAAATCCTGCTTTCCCATTTTTTGTGTTTACTCTGGGGATAATTAACAGATTGGTCTCAGAGCTTCTTAGTGGTCTAAAAGGCTGATGTAGTGGAAGCATATCAGTTAATAATTTTGGGCCTAAACCATGTAGGGATTTATAGGTAAGCAACATGATTTTAAAATCAATTCTCTGACCTACAGGAAGCCAATGTAACGATTTCAGAATTGGTGTAATATGATCAAATTTTTTGGTCTTTGTTAGAACTCTAGCAGCAGCATTCTGAACAAGCTGAAGCTTCCTCAGAGTTTGTTTTGGGAGACCTGTAAGGAGACCATTGCAGTAATCAAGCTTACTAGTGATAAAGGCATGTACAAAACAACCTTGATCAACTGAGAATGTACTCGATTTTGCCTTCCCAGTAGGAGCCTTTAACCCTTGACCATCCAAAGGGCGACAAGGAAAATGCATAATCAACAAATAGAAGTTAGAATGTCAAAATATAAATCTTCCAATACACAAGTTTGTACAAAGTACATACTGTGTAGCTTTGTGAAAATGATTCATTAAAAACTTTCTCTCTTTCTCTGTTTTCCTCTCTGAAGAAGACGATGACATCAGAGACTGCAGCACGCAGCGCGGCGCCACCTCGGAGAGTCTGCGTGTGGACGCCCCTGGCTCCTCCCACATGTCAAGTCACAACGGGGAGCTGCGCATCCCGAGCGTTTACGGACAAGGGGAGGGCCCACTGGCGGTGGACGGCCATGACACCCTCTTTGCCGCGTCAGAACTGGAGTCCTTGAGCTCGCTGTCCGCTGACCACAGCGTGGCCAAGAGCCTGAACTGCAGCGTACGGCTCGTCCGCCTTGAGGAGCTGACTGGGCATCAGGGCGGCCGCAAGGGCCGGCCCGGTGTCTTGTGTGGAAAGGTTGTTCCCAACAATGCCAATATGATCGTCCCCATGAGGACCCACAACGACGAGAAGCCGTACAGGTGTGACCAATGCACGAAGTGCTTCAGTCTGAAAGGCATCCTGACGCGCCACATGATGACTCACTCTGGGGAGAAGCCCTACAAGTGTGACCAATGCACGAAGTGCTTCAGTCGGACAAGCCACCTGAATATCCACATGACAACTCACTCAGGCGAGAAGGCCTACAAGTGTGACCAATGCATGAAGTGCTTCAGTCAGAAAGGCCAGCTGAATATCCACATGAGGACTCACACTGGGGAGAAGCCCTACAGGTGTGACCAATGCCTGAAGAGCTACCATCGGAAATGCGACCTGGAGAGCCACCTGAGGACTCACTCCGGTGAGAAGCCCTACAAGTGTGACCAATGTACGAAGCGCTAAAGTCAGACAAGCAACCTGAAGATCCACATGAGAACTCTCACCGGCGAGAAGCCCTACAAGTGTGACCAATGCACGAAGTGCTTCAGTCTGAAAGGCACCCTGAAGTTCCACATGTCGACTCACTCTGGGGAGAAGCCCTACAGGTGTGACCAATGCACGAAGTGCTTCAGTCAGAAGGGCAGCCTGAATCTTCACATGAGGACTCACACCGGCGAGAAGCCCTACAGGTGTGACCAATGCACGAAGGGCTTCATTGTGAAAGGTAACCTGAAGATCCACATGAGGACTCACTCCGGCGAGAAGCCCTACAGGTGCGATCAATGCAAGAAGGGCTTCAGTCAGACAAGCAACCTGAAGATCCACATGAGGACTCACTCTGGGGAGAAGCCCTGCGTGTGTCTGCAGTGCAACGCCAGCTACAGCGACCCAAACAGTTTGCGTTTGCACATGCTCAAGCACAGTTTGGCACGGGGTAACGGGACGCTTTGATTGAGACCTCTGTCTGGTATTGGTTTAAATTACTGATTTTAGTTTTTCTTTTTATCACAATTAAACGCTTTCAACTTTTGATTCGCTTTCTGTTTTTATTAATAATCGATGTCTGTGTTGAATAACTTATTTCTAGGACACTTCTGACAGCAAAATATTTGATTTAATGTAGAGCTTGATCAGGGGAAGATACAGGCAGCAAAGTTACCAAGCATACAGTCAATGAGACGATGGGTGTACATGATTCTTATAGGAAACGTTCACATCGTGGGTAAATACAAAGGTCAGGGGGAGGGGCCTTCGTGGAGTTTAGGATTGGCCAGAGGAGAGACCAAGTTAAATTGCAAAGAAGTCTGTGGATTGGCCTCAGTATCAAACTTGGTGCCCACAGTTGCAAATGGAAACTATCTAAACACCTTTCAATTAGAGAGGGCGGAAGGTATCTCTAGGACCATGGAGAATGGATAGAAATTCATTGAAATTGAGTTGAGGGTTCATATAATTTGTATATTAAAGTTACGCTTGATATTGCCACAACATTGTCATTACCGTTATCTTTGTTATTAGAAAAAGCCTGCAAAGTTCACTTGTGAAATAGACTGCGATTGAACCCCACATTATACATGATTCTGTTCATTCCACTGACCTTTCCATTCCGTGCGCTTAATGCTAACTACCTTGGATGGATTGTATCATAATAGGCGATAACGGTTGAAGATGATCCATTTTAAAAGGTCCCTGGTTAAATGTCTAGATCTCAGTGATGCTCAGTTTCGGCCGGTCCTCCCTCTAGAAGGCAGCATTATTCTAACGGGACAAAGTCAGAAGATTCCTAGCATTGGTCCCCCTTCACTCCCTGTTTGCAGCGGCGGCTGGTGATCCAATTCGTGGGTGGGGTGCAGTAATGGACGGGGGTCCTCCCCAAGAAAATATAGAATTGGTTTCTGGGATGCCCACTAGCTAAAAATGTATTCTGATTCATTGCCTAATTCCTGACTTGCAGGGCCTGGACAAGCCTACACTGCTTTCACTTTCACTCCACTAGTTATTGCTATTAGACCCATGGTTGTTATTCTGATATTGAGGCATATCATGATCAATGTCCTATAGTGTTTTACCCGAGTCTCAAGGTCTATTTCAAATGCAAATACATGCCAAAAGACTTAATTAATATGTAACTTACTTGTTCCTTTTAAGTATAACATTGCGTGATTGAGGAGTCCAATTCCTCCACTGAAATGGGTAGAAAGTGCTTTTACGGCTCTCTGCTAATTATCAAACTATCACTTCTCTCTGGATATAGTTATATTGTGCAATGCACGAATGCTGCTGAGGGAGGTAGGCTATTAGATTCATTGGCTGAATTGTCCAATCAGCTCCAAATTACTACAATGTGTTGAAACACAAGACAGTGTAGTGACAAGTGTTTCTTCAATACTCTGAGTAATTCAGTTACTGTTGGGAAAGGAGAACAAGCCTATCTTGATGAATCCTTCATGTTGTGTGTTCAGTAACAGGGGTAGGGTTTGTGTTCGGTCTTTCTTCTTTGTGTGTGTGTGTGTGTGTGTGTGTGTGTGTGTGTGTGTGTGTGTGTGTGTGTGTGTGTGTGTGTGTGTGTGTGTGTGTGTGTGTGTGTGTGTGTGTGTGTGTGGCTGCAGTTCAGAAGGTGAACTGCACCAAGGAGGATTCACCGCCCCCAAATTGTTCCACATGCATTTACTTTGATACGTCTTTGATGTGTCGTTCAGAAAAAACTAAGTGTATGATGTTTGGAAATAAGAAAAAGATGCCATCGCAGACAATTAAATTGTGCGACAACAATCTTGAGAAAGTCAAGTACTTTAAAGGGCATGGTGCAGGTTTCTATTTTCTTCTATTCTGGCAATTTTCTAGTTGGTAATAAACATTTAAACAATTATCCATTGTATTTGATGTTGTAGGGTATCACAAAATATAAATATTAGGAAAAGTAGGTGATATATTAGTGGTTATTAGCCACAGGTTAGCGATGATTCTTATTTCTCCCACAATGCATTGCATGACGTCACATAAGGTACTCCTCGCTTTTGGACGACAGCCGAAGCCGCTAGTGAGAGACAGTGTCAGATTATATAAGTAAATACATAAATAGAGATAGCCTAGATATAGATAGATAGATAGATCGATCGATAGATAGAATAGCATAACATCGATAGATAGATAGAATAGCATAACATCGATAGATAGTGAGGGATAGCATAGCATAACATAACATAACATAACATAGATAGATAGTGAGGGATAGCATAGCATAGCATAGCATAACATATATATAGATAGAGAGAGAGAGTAGATATATAAGTAGATAACATGGTTTTCTACTGTATTTGTGGCGGGTGCAACAACTCCAGCAAAAGTGGACATAGGGTACATTGCTTCCCCAAGGACAAAGGGATTCTCCGAAGCTGGGTGCAATTTGTCAAGGTTAGGCGGGCAGATTTTTCAGCTAGCTCTGTTACCGCGTACTCCAGAATATGCAGCGCGCATTTCAAGGAGGAGGATTACCACCCAGGGGATGCCAAGATGGTCTCACTTGGTTTAAAGAGTAAGAGGACGGCGAAGTTAATTCCTACCGCCGTGCCGTCTGTGCATGCAAACCACTCTGCCTGCCCTGTCCCGAGGTCGAGAGACACCGTCTGCCGCAAGCGAGAGATTGCCACGGTAAGCATCATGCTATAGCTGCTAATTACAAGCTGCGCGTTAGCTAGATCTGTGTATTTTGCATACCGTGTTCCCTTTGACACAGCCTCCTCTACAAGCATGATCAGTCTGACATTAGAAGAGCATATTTCTTGATTCACGAATATGAGCCAAAACAAAATTGTATCGTGAGCCTACGTACTTCAGTGGGGGTTTCATTCCGTCTATACACGGCACCTTCTCAACGAGCACATGAGATCGGTCGCCCAATGACAGACTCTCTCTACAGTCAGCTCGCGCAAGAAGGTGGAACGTAAGGGAGATACCATTTCCAGAACTTGGAAGGCCGTAATAACCATAGACATATACAATGGTAATAACTAGTAGGTTATGTGAAAGACCCAGAAACACAAATATGCGACGAGGCAAAAAAAAATAAAAAGATAATAATAACAATAATATATATATATTTTTTTTTTTGCGACGAGGCAAAATACCGGACGTTTTTGGAATCCCTGCCGGACGCATTTTTTAGGTCTCGAAAAGAGGACATGTCCGGGAAAAAGAGGACGTCTGGTCACCCTACTGTATTTGACCGTGACCGTGTCGTCAGGGCTGTAGTGGACGCTAAACGCAAGTAAACGCAGTTTACCCACCTCTGAAATTTGAGAAACAGAGTTTATCCACTTCTCACTTCAGAGTTTAGCTACCTCCCAATACAGTAAATGTACTACCATTGGTTGCGAATCACTGATCTAAGTATTCAGTTTACCTACCTCTTATTTCACCACTACACCCTTGCATTTCTTTTTTATATACTTATATATACTATACTTTATACTAATATACTTTTTTATATTTGTTTTCGCAAGATGTTGACAGACGCCTCACAGCAGGAGACCGTGCACAGTGTAGACACTGTGGAGAGTGTCGATACTGGGGATCAGCCCTTGCCCTCCTCCACTTCTGATGCTGGGACACAATGTTATTTGAAGCCCCCCCGATGGTCTCACGGTAAATCTTTGGTATTTTAAGGGGTAGATATTATGTCTAAAACATTGCAAGTAGGACATTTCCATACAGATTGATGAAATGAATACATAGCCTACACCAAAACATAGCCGCTTAGATTTGCCATGATTGTCATATGTTTGGGTATGTTTACTCCCTCTGCCACAGCTGTGCAGGTTAACCTGAAGCCCAAGATGGTTAGCGTGGGCACACAGACTTCAATCAGCCCACAAACCTCCACTCCCCTCGCTAGTCCTGAACAGACAGTTGACGACGATGATGATGATAATGCCACTGTCATCAGTGACTTGTCGTGGGTGCCCGAAGAGCCGATGGATGAGGAGGAATTGTTTGATGAGGAGCCACCTTACACGTGTGACCCCCACCACAAGTGAGATAATCTAAAACCAACATAGACCATATTGAATGCTCAATGCTTTGTTAGTTTGAATGACACCGCCCCCCTCCCCCTCATTTTTTGTTGTTGTAGTTGCATTGACAAATTCATTGTTTGCCAAGAGGAGCTGATGGGCCTTTTTGCCATCTGTCCGGCCTGTTGTGAGAGGTCGGATAGGAGCATCGTGCAGCAGGAAGGAACTTTTGTTAAGATCAAGCAGGTACAGTTTTGTTTATGCAGTTTTGTTTACGTGGCCATCTGATTAGAAAATCTGAAATTCTAATTCTAATTAATTCTGCAATAGTGTAGAAAAAAAATCTGATAGCTCTGACTGTCTTGCCAGTTAATTTACAATGTATGTACCAGGCTGGCTTAAGTCTGCTGGTTTGTGATGCCATCATATTTGAGTGTTATACTGTATTGGTCATGTGTGTTTCATTGAAAATATGAAACCTTTGACCAGTAATGTACAGTACTTACTCTATATTGAATCCTGATATACTGTTGATTACAATGTTTTATTTTATTTTCTTACATATCTAGGTCTGTGCATCATGTGGCTACCACCGTTTCTGGCAAAACCAGCCAATGCTCCACAGGAACATGCCAACCTGCAACCTCCTGTTAAGTGGGGCCATTCATTTTACTTGTTGACCCTGTTTGGCCTGCAGTGCATCAGTGCGAGCAGTTTCTTTCGCCATCAGCGCTGCTACACCATCCCAGTAATCGTTCAGGCCTGGCAGAATGATCAAGCCAAGAATTTTAGTGACCTACGGGCAATGGATGGCGGGCTAGTTCTTGCTGGTGACTGCAGGTAAACCAGTGTGAGAGCTAGACCAGTTCCACGTTTTGATTTTGTTATTTGTTATCATGTAGGGTGGCTTTAGTTGGCATTTGCAGTTGACATGGTGGATTGTCTTTACAGACCATGGTTTGAAAAACTTGAAACATAAATTGTAATTAATTCCAGGTCAGATTCTCCTGGGCACTGCGCAAAGTATGGGTCATACTCTCTGATAGAGGACAGAGTGAACAAGGTGGTGGATGTTCAGCTTGTTCAGGTAAACCTGATGTTATTAGACAAAGAAATGAACTCTGCAATTTGGTAAAAGGATTGTATCTTAATATAACATCTTTCCACTAGTACAACCATGCATAGAGCTTTATTGTGTATTGCCTAACTAGAGTAGTGTATCATAATGCCTGGACCAGCAACGCTTCGGTTCATTAACGCCTCCTTCAACACCACCTGCATTCTACACTTACACTGTTATGTCATGTTGCAGAGCTCAGAGGTCCCCAACAGCTCATGGTGTGAGCTTGAAGGGCTCAAGCGCAGTGTTGGCCTGCTGAGGGGAAACGACCTGCATTTGGCAACGCTGATCACGGACCGACATCGCCAGGTATTTACAATAAAAATGCAGTATAGAATGTAAATATCTGAATTGCACTGAAGCTGGATGTTTGTGGTTTTTTCTCCTTAGGTTGCCAAATGGGTGAGAGAGGAGCTGATCCCTGAAGGGACACAGCATTATTTTGACGTGTGGCACATTGCAAAAAGTATGTATCCATTTTTGGAACCTTGAAGCAGTTTTTGTTAGTGCATATCAATTAATACCATTTGTTCTAAAACAGGTCTGGGGAAGGCATTGGATGCAGCATCCAAAGAGTGTGACCAACTACAGTTGTGGAGGCCAGCTATAGTGAATCACCTCTATTGGACTGCAGCCTCAACCCCAGATGGCAACCCAGCGGTCATGGAGGCCAAATGGAGAAGTTTAGTGAACCACATCCAGGACATCCATGACCATGACACCCCTGCCTTCTCCAGTTGTGCCCATGGCCCTCTAGACGAAGATCAGCGCAACAAAGAGTGGCTGGACCCAGGTACAGTACTGGTATTATGCACGCTCTACATAGTTTTGTTTTAGTTGCTGTCTTTGAGTAATTGTCTGGATGCTTTGACATGTGACCTTCGTGATGAAATTATTTTTTCATTCCCTGGCAATCTCATAACATTCTGTTTACTGTTTATGTTTGCTATAATTCATATGCAGGACAATTTCATGTGTTTCCATTTCAAAAAGGAATTCTGTCTGTATCCATCTTCCTGTCTATTTGTACGTTTTCCGTCTGTCTGTGTGTCTGTCTGCCTCCCTGCCTACCTGTCTTGGTCTTTTCAGGCTCATTGGCAGCAGTCAAGTTGGAGAACATAATGATGAGGGCTGCCTTGCTGAAAGATGTTCGTCAGCTGTCTCCACAGCACCAGACCTTCTCCCTTGAGGCTTACCACTCCCTCATCTTGCACTTCGCGCCCAAGCACACAGGGTTTTCATACCTTGGGATGTATAGCAGGTCAGTGCTATCCAATGGAATAACACTGCCAATTATTATGCCTTTTATAGTAATAATAGTACCTATTAACGTGCCTATTGTAGTATTTTGTCATAGACCAAGTTTCAAAGGTTTTCTCAAATGTGTTATTTTGTAGGCTTCTCTTAGCGGCGCTGCATTATAATCACAATGCCAATCGCGAGACAGCACGGAGAAGTGACGGGACGGAGAAGTACTGCGTGCGGTATCCGCGCTTCAGAAAAGGTGCCCATGTGGTGCGTCCCATCAAAGAGGCAGCCTCATACGGTAAGCAGTGTCAGGCAGTTCTATCATATTTTGAGATGGCGCACGAGTGATCAGTGACAATGATCTTTATAAAGTATTATTATTATTATTATTAATATTATTATTATTATGTCTGCAGGTTATGCAACATCATTAATGAAGGCCCTTCGGGAGAGCTACGACAATTCACCCGCGGTTCTTCGAGAGGTTGGCGCCAATTTGTCCTCCGATGCACCCGCCCCCATCGCCAAATCCTTCGAACAGATTCCTAAGGAGGAGGCCATCAGCCTCTACCTAGCCCGGCAGTCACGCTTCAAGAAAACCTAATTTCACATTATTATTTTTTTCCACGGACAAGTCCAATGATTTAGTTGTTATTATTTGCATGAAATTTCTTTGTATATAATTCAAAATAATTTGGTAATCATTTTACCTGTGCCTTGTCAACCTCTGTGTGCGGTGTTGTCTGGGCTCACTGTGTGTCTGCTTGATGTGCTTTTGCATGTATCACTGCATGTATGCATGCATGAAATAGTTTGTGTGTGTGTGTGTGTGAGAGAAAAAGAGAACCATCAACTGACCCTCGGGTATGACTACACTATTGCAGAATTAATTAGAATTAGAATTAAACATTGCGGGTCTAGCCCTTCATTTTTTTATATAGATTTAATTCCAACCTGTGTCTTTGTTCAGTAACCATTACAAGCAATGCCAATCAACTTTTTTTTTATCCAAAATGCATGTGTTCTGTGTACTTATAACATTTTAAGGGCAATTGAATGATCACAACAGAATAAGCATAACTTATTTTTATTCATTTTCATCCAAACAAGATGGTTGAAACCACACAAGAGGGTAGAGGCTTCCTTATACTCCTCCCTAAAACGCCATAAGCCCAGCGTATAGCTTGCCTGTACGCAGTGTACCGGTATTGCCTAGGGATAAGTAGGAAAGATTCTTACGTTTAAAACTCTGTAAGTGGGTTGGAAACGTCATTTTAAGCCTGTTTCTTATGCATGTTTATTGTGTATGCAACAAATCTCCTGTCACCTATAACTTGGTTCAAATGACTCAGTGTAAAAAGATTTGTAAAGTAAACATAAACCATGAACATACTCGTGCGTGCTGGCTTGAAGGGGACCATGATCCTGCCTGAAGTGTGTGTATGCTATTTTTAGCACAAACGGATTCAGGCATCATGCCTCAAATCCCGGATGCTGCGTAAGGCACGTTACATCTGCTGGCCGCGGGGTGAGCTCCTCGACCAGCGACCAAAACGCGCTCACCTCCCTACAACACAAGCTCTCCACCACAGTTTCCATGGGACGACACCGCCCACACAGACACCTGCCAAACACAGCGACACAGACACGCTTACTGCTCTCTCCCGGTAAGCGGTACCCTGACAGTTTCAATGACAATCAATCACGAGGAAAACGAGTTAGCACTATCAAAAATAATCACACTGAAGACATAACCAGCCTACTCGGCGTCGGCTACGTTTGCAAACAACATTTTCACCGGAGAAAGGTAAAAGCTTAGAATAAACACTAGGGGTTCACAGGTGGGACTGTCAAGCTATTATGCCTTCTATTTCTGGATCTTCTGACTAAGTTTAGGGTACTTATCTGAGCCAATGACATAATCACTGTCACTAGATATAAAGAAAACGTTGACTTTCATTCGATGCTATTCACTGAAAAAATAAGTTATTGTATGCACTGCTGTTCATAGACTACTAGCTCCAGCGCTCCTTGCTACGTTTCTAAATGGTAGCAACTCACCAGGACACTTCACCAACTCTCCACTCATTCTCCTCTGACCATGCATTTATTTGTCTTTGACGGCCATCGGCTCTCGGTATTTCCTCATTTCCCCTCATACGCCTAACCGGTTCGAAATTATATGGCTGTGGGCCATCATAAATGTTGAGAGTGGGTCTTGCTACCTCTTCCTCGTCCGCCATAATGCTAGTTCTAGTATGCGTCTACCCTACGTGACGTCATCGCCAAATTGCGTAAAAAATAACCGTTACTAACCAAAAACTACAAAAACTGGACTTTAACACCATTTTGGAGACATTTCTAACTTTATATACATATTTTGAGTGCTTTATGTACCCATTAATCAAAACTTCCGGTTAACCTGCACCATGGGCTTTAAGTTTCTAGGAATGTGGTTGGACGAAAGAATGACAGGGAAAAAGCATATTGAGATGGTAGCTTTGAAGTGTGGGAAAATAAATAATGTCCTTAGGTGTGTGGCTGGTTCAGACTGGGGGGCTGATAGAGAATCAATGATGAGGATTTACAGAGCAATGATAAGATCAGCAATTGATTATGGATGCATGGTTTATGGATCAGCAGCTCTTTCAGTGTTAAACAAATTAGACATAGTCCAAGCTAAAGCCTTAAGAGTGTCCTGTGGAGCATTCTGTACAACTCCAATAGCAGCATTACTAATACAAATGGATGAGATGCCGCTAGTATTAAGAAGATATAAACTTGGCTTGAAATACCTAATGAAGCTCAAAGGACAAAGGGAAGTGTTACCAACAAGAGACCTACTGAGTGATCATTGGGAGTTTATGGGAATAAGAAAAACTAAAACTAACTTTGCAGAAAATCTTAAATCTGTGGCGCAGGACATTGGTATCAGGGATGTTAGTGTTTGTCCTCCAGTGTGTCGCTCAGTTGCTCCGTCATGGCTGATCCCAGATCCCAGTGTTGACCTAAAGTTGATGAGTATAAGCAAATCAAGGATGTCAGAGGGTGTAGTAAAAGAGATAGAAGTCTGGCAGCAACAAGTATGGGGAGACCATCTACTCATTTACACTGATGGGTCAAAGGAGTGTGAGAGTGGTAAAGTAGCAGTGGGTATTAGCATTCCTGAAATCGGGTACAGAATAGGGTATAGAGTCTCAAATCATATGTCAGTATTCACAGCAGAGATGGTGGCAGTCTTATGGGCCTTACGATGGGTGGAGGATAGTAAACAGGGGTATTCAACAATATGTAGCGATTCAGCTGCAGCTTTAATTTCAATAAAAGAAGGAAAATCCAAGTCCAGACCGGGTTAGGGTTAGGGTTAAGGCGGGGAGGGAGGTGGGGTTTCTCTGGCTGCCGGCTCATGTGGGTGTGAAAGGGAACGAGGAGGCGGATGAGGAGGCAAAGAAGGCGGTGAAGGAGGAAACAGTGCAAATTCATCTGCAATATGGGGCACCCGAGTACATGGAAAAAATGAACAGGGCTCTAAAGGAAAGGTGGCAAAATTCTTGGGAGAAGGAAAGGAAGGGAAGGGCGTACTTTACAATACAGGAAAATGTAAATAAAGATAGGTGCACTTTTAGGTGCATAAGAAAAGATGATGTAGCAATCACAAGACTGAGGCTTGGACACTGTGGGCTGAGGAGTGGGCTGGCTCTGATTGGCAAACACCAAGTAGGCAGGTGTGAGTGTGGAGAAGGAGAGACTGTACAACATGTACTTCTCCAGTGGGGGCGCTATTCCAGGCAAAAGAGGACTCTGTACCGGAGGCTTGGATCAGCTGGATAATCAGTTTTTAGTGTGCGCACCCTTTTAAATCTGGATTCAGTGGATAAAACAAAGGAATTGATGGACTACCTTCACATCATTGATAGATAGATAGATAAATACTTTAATAATCCCAGAGGGAAATTATTTTTGTCACGAACTCCAGATATACATACACAAATAAATAAATAAATAAATATTAAGAATAAAATATAATATAAAATATAACATATATGTTTCCATATCCATATATATATATACACACACGCATATACGTATATATATATATATATATATATATATATATATATATATATATATATATATATATATATATATATATATATATATATACATATAAATACAACATAAATACACATACATACACAAAAGATAAAAGATACAACCTAAGAAAAACAAATCACAAATTTAAGGACAATATAAATATATATACAACACCATGTATACATAGATATATATATACATATACATACATACATACATATATACATACACATATATATATATATATATATATATATATATATATATATACATACACATACACATACATCCATAAAAGACAGCACTGTACAAAAATAATTGTACAGTATTGTGCAAAAGGTGCAAGAATTATAGTCCTTGTTTGAGGTCAGAGATTACAGAGAGGGACGGTGTCTGACATTCTAAGGGAGTATTTACCTTTATTGGCTTTATTTAGTATTTACGTAGTCATTGGAGTATATAAAAGGATTTAAAGTTTAGGGGGAAATAACAAACAGTGGGGGGCAGTAATACGCCATAGCTGCGTCCAGACTACCTAAATAAAAGAAGAAGAAGAAGAAGAAGAAGAAGAAGAAGAAGAAGAAGAAGAAGAAGAAGAAGAAGAAGAAGAAGAAGAAGAAGAAGAAGAAGAAGAAGTTACGCCTCCTACTACAATTTACGCCTCCGTCTTGCAGGACGCAGACAGACCCTACTCTACGATCGTGTACTACACGTAGTTCTTTCCTTGAGAGACACCATGGCTCGCAAACGAGCGAAGCATAGCAGTTGCTTAGTGTTTGGATGTACAAATGAACACAAAAGTCTATATTTTGTTCCTTCCTCCGAGCCGCTGAAGAACCAGTGGGTTAATTTTATTGTCTCTGGAAATGTGCCAGTCTGCGCCAAACATTTCACTGACGACTGCTTCCTCAACTTGGGCCAATACAGAGCTGGACTTGATCAACGTCTGAGAATCAAGTCTGGATCAGTACCAACTCTCCATGGCTCAGCTACAAACCTCGAAAAAGTAAGTTAACTAACGCCATATCATTGTGTTGCTTTACTGTGTATTGTTCCGTTGTTACCATTATAATGTTGCTTTAGCATTAGCGCTACAGCTAACAGCCAAGTTACTGTCGCTAATGCTACGGTAGATAGCATCAGTTATGTGTGTAAATACCATGGACCTATAAGAAAGGACAGCGGATGGCCGCTGTAGCACCCGATTTGGTTCTCTCTCTCCCCCCCCCCCCCCCCCCAGTTCCTGTCCCCCCTTACGCTGATTTACTGATGAGCCGTGCGTTGTTGCTATGTTACCGTACGTAATTGAGGAAGAAACGTAAATCGATAACAGCTGGATGTACGGCAAACCTCACACCAGGCTGTGCGGCAGTAGTCGTCTACTAGTCTGCTACGTTGATTTTAGCGTCACAACACAACTATAACACACACACGTTATTCATGAAGGTATTTGTTAGACCATTCATAGTCAATCTTTGCAAAGGAATACGGTTAAAAGAGAAAAATAGGGGAAACCATCTCCATCAATAATGTATTTATTACGGCTGGACAAAGATTAAAAGTTTTAATCGCATCAACTCGCGATTAATCACACTTTTATCCACTCCAATTTAAGTTGAATGAGATATCAAATTGAATGACACATTATCATTTATACCAAATGTACTTATCAATAACTTGGCCAAGTTTTCTTGAGGGAGTTTTATTGAGTCACCCAGTGTGGTTTGAATACGACAATTACGGAACACTATTATAGGCATGTTTTCTCCTTCACACCTGATTCAAATCAAAGGGTTATTAGCAGATTTCTGCAGAGCTTGGTGTCATGGTATTGAGTTGATGTGAGATGAACTATAAAATATGTAAATAAATCAAGGATGTAATATCATTTCATTAGGCTAATGTAATTCACTAAACATGCTTATCTTATATCTTCTTACAACTTGCACCTGGAATATATACAATGTAATAAATTGAGTACTGATTTTACTTTGTTGTCTCTACGCAGGCCAGCTCATCAAGTGCTTACATTCAGCAGCTTCTCTCAAGGGATGTTGCCTGCCAGACAGACCACCTGGAAACACGTACTGTAGGCACACAGCTATCCTTAAAGACTTTGCAGCCCCATTTTAAAAGTGAAGGTGTGTACTTTCTACATTGAGTATTTTTTCCCTTGATGTAGTAGATTCTAGGCAGCATAGATTCTAGGCTGATGCTAGATTCTACCTGCGCTAAAAAGCCTGATCCTCTTTGGAAAAGCATCATGCCCAGCGCCCTGCTAAAAGTTAAACTTGGAGTTGCAATTCAAAGATGGAATCAGTCAAGAGCCCAGAAGGGTTCAAAATGTATAAATGTTAGCTGAGCCGCTTACAGGGAACGACACGTTGTTGCTTTTTAGTGTCAAAATTAGGGATGGGCATTTGAAGAAATTTCCTTGATCGAGCATCGCTAGAGTTATCGATCAATTATCGATTAATCATTAACTTTTTTCTAGGCTATATTGAAATTCCCGTTGGTAGAAAATGCAGCATGTTTTTATCAATGAAATCTTTATTCCAACAATAATGTATGGGCCAACATTAATACAATACAGTTAACTTGAAGACCTACAACTGTTTAACAGTTTTAAAATAATAAATACAGGCATTATAGTTTATAGGCCTATGCGGCGCTCGTAAAGTCCGAACAATGCGCCTACAGGCGCTATTACAGGTTTGGAAACTATTCAACAAGACTAAATCTGTAGCCTATTCCAATTACAATAAGTAGCCAACTTATCGGACAACAATAATCAAACAAAGGCAGTTGGCTAAAAGTGGGCATTAAACGGTATAACTGTTTTGAAAAAACGGGGGAAAAAAGGCCGACATATAATGCCTATAGGCTGCAGCCGGCGCGCGGAAAAGGCTCGCAACAAAAAGAAGAGCCACCCATTTACAAACAATTGCATGAACTAGTCTATCTAAAAGCAATACCTTATTGAACATATATAAGGCTGAACTTGTTGCTAAAATATCACAGTTTTGGCAAAATGTAACGACTCCAAGAGGCACCAAGCCGAAAGAAAAGCGGAGCGAGAGACAACACATTAAGAAAAAAAAAGAGCGACTCACATACGGTGGTGACTGTCCCTACTGTCCATAGCATAACTCCAGCCTACATATTTTTATTTAGGAATATAAGCATGTTAACATGCTCGCGGGTCAGACGCGAACGCAGCCTTGTAACTGTCAGTCCAGCAGCAGAAAACACCCGCTCTGACGGGACCGAAGTTGCGGGGATGCAGAGGTATTGTCGCGCTAACTTTGACAGGAACCTTCTTCCATTCACTTTCCACCAGTCGGCAGGGTGGTATTTCTCCCACATAGTGATATTCAATTAAATGCTTCAAGACTCACAGTATGCAACACAACGTCCTTTTGATCGATAACAATATAAATTGATCGACGCATTTCTTAACGATCGATTATCGAGCATCGATTAATTATGCCCATCCCTAGTCAAAATATAATTATTGTGCTTGCCTCGCATGTCATGTGGTGCTCAGATCATTTTGCGCTGGTGTTCGTTGAGTGTCCTTAACCTGGCCAACCACTTGAGCTTTGAGTCTAGGGAGGATGGTGCTGGAGGAGACGTCCCTCTCCAAAACTGTGAATCTTTGTCAGCAGTACACATTTTAAACCCTCTGTGTCAATGTTGCATACATTTAAAGAGTTTCTTTCACGTGTACAAATACAAAATGCCTCCCTTTATGCAATATCTAAATGTAAATATACTTTTTCCTTTTTTTCTGCCTCTGCAGAAGACTGCGATGCCTTTGGAGACCGTAGCACTCAACGTGGCGCCACCTCAGAGATTCTGGGTGTGGACGCCCCTGGCTCCTCCCACATGTCCAGCCACAGCGAGGAGCTGAAGATTCTGAGCGTCTACGGAAAAGGGGAGGGCCCACTGGCGGTGGACGGCCATGACACCCTCTTCACCGCGTCAGAAGTGGAGGCCCTGAACTCGCTGCCTGCGGACCACAGCGCGGCCAAGAGCCTGGAGCGCGGCGAGCGGCTGATCTGCCACGAGGAGCTGCGTGTGCAGGTTGGAAATCATCTTCTCATTCACCATCCAAAAGAGAGGCTCCCTCTGTCACAACTCTAAAACAAACCCATAGAAAGCTCTCACCTTTATTATTCAGTAAACGTTTTTACACCGCCAAATATGCCCGTCTTATGCCCAACTTTTCCCCTGTGTGATCCGCGCGTTTACACTGACCGAGGTCATTTTCGCACCCCTATTAACCCACTCTGACCGTACACATATTGGCGGTTTCATTTTGATCTAAATGCGATAAGACAGCCTTGCGGTTCTAGGGGCGAGGCTTGGGTAGAGGTGTTGCTGCATTGTCTCTACAACAGAGACGATGCAGCGATATCAACATGAATAGTTGTAACTGGAGAGACGGTGAAATCCGCAAGCTGCTGACCATCATGGGAAAGAAGGTGATGCAGTCGCATTTAAAGAAGACGAAAGATGGTCGATCTAAGAGAAAGTACCAGACAAACTTTCCTTACAATGCTTAGTCAGCAAAGTGGTTAGCAAAATAAAGAATATTTCAGTATTTTTGCACTTGTAAACAGTTAATCTCGTTTTAGCCTACACTCAGATTTCAACTCATTCTTGCATGCGAGGGTCTTGAATCAAAAAATATGTAAATATATTTTGCATTCATTGTAAAGAGTCCAACTCTCCGTGTGTAGGCCCGCCTTCTCCGGTGTACCAAGAAAGCCAGCTCCAAGACGAAGGGGGATTTTACCCCTCAGTTTTACATAGGACATTGAAATTGCAGGGCGTTCCAAGCCGTGACCGAATCAGCTTGGCAGTGTGAAAAGGCATAATGTGTCGTTAGTGGGGATTGACAACTATTCTGTGAAAATGAAAGAATATGTCTTGTGTGTGTTTCCTTCTTTATGTGGAAAGCAGCAGACTCCAGACACCATTTCAATCAAGGTTGAAGAGGATATTGGTGGAGGCTTGCCCGCCGTGGGTTAGTAATACACATTGCATCTATCAAGAAAACCACCATGATCAACTGAGAATGTACTTGATTCTACCTGCGCTAAAAAGCCTGGTCCTCTTTTGAAAAGCATCATGACCAGCGCCCTGCTAAAACACGAGTCAAACTTCGGAGTTGCATTTCAAAGATGGAATCTGTCAAGAGCCAAGAAGGGTTTCAAGAGCTGGTTTATCATTCTCAAACATCACTGAATTCATAATGCATAAATGTTGGCTGATCAGCTTAGAGGGAAGTACACGTTGTTGCTTTTTAGTGTCAAAATATAATTATTGTGCTTGCCTCGCTAGTCATGTTGTGATCAGATCACTTTGCGCTGGTGTTCGTTAAGTTTCCTTAACCTGGCCAACCACTTGAGCTTTGAGTTTAGGGAGGAGGATGCTGGAGGAGACGTCCCTCTCCAAAACTGTGAATCTATGTCAGCAGTACACATTTTAAACCCTCTGTCAATGTGACATACATTTAAAGTTTCTTTCACGTGTACAGATACACAATGCCTCCCTGTGTCAAAACAATTAATTTTTCCTTTTTTCTCCGTCTGCAGAAGACTGCGATGCCTTCGGAGACCGTAGCACTCAGTGTGGCGCCACCTCAGAGATTCTGGGTGTGGACGCCCCTGGCTCCTCCTCCCACATGTCCAGTCACAGCGAGGAACTGGTGGTTAGCAGAATAAAGAAATATTTTGGCATTTTTGCACTTGTAAATAGTTAATCGCTTTTTAGCCCACATTCAGATGTGAACTCATTCTTGCATGCGAGGGTCTTGAATCCAAAAAAAAAAATAGGCAGGCAAGACATTGAAATTGTAGGGCGTGCCAAGCCGCGACCGAACCAGCTTGGCAGTGTAAAAACGCCTAATCTGTCGGTAGTGGGGATTGAAAACTATTCTGTGAAAATGACAGAATATGTATTGTGTTTGTTTCCTTCTTTATGTGGAAAGCAGCAAACCCCAGACACCATTTCAATGAAGCTTGAAGAGGATATTGGTGGAGGCTTGCCCGCTGGAGGTTAGTAATACACATTGCATCTATGCAAGAAAAC
Organism: Gadus chalcogrammus; assembly: GCF_026213295.1. Classification (NCBI taxonomy): domain Eukaryota; kingdom Metazoa; phylum Chordata; class Actinopteri; order Gadiformes; family Gadidae; genus Gadus; species Gadus chalcogrammus. The sequence continues at coordinate 35,219,916 of NC_079415.1, read as the reverse complement.
AACCTTGATCAACTGAGAATGTACTAGATTCTACCTGCGCTAAAAAGCCTGATCCTCTTTGGAAAAGCATCAGGACCAGAGCCCTGCTAAAACACGAGTCAAACTTGGGAGTTACATTTCAAAGATGGAATCAGGGTTTCAAGACAGATGCCACATGAGCTGGTTTATCATTCTCAAACATCAATAAATTCATAATGCATGCAATGTTAGCTGATCAGCTTAGAGGGAAGGACACGTTGTTGCCTTTTAGTGTCCAAATAGAAATTGTGCTTGCCTCGCTTGTCATGTTGTGCTCAGATCACTTTGCGCTGGTGTTCGTTGAGTTTCCTTAACCTGGCAAACCACTTGAGCTTTGAGTCTAGGGAGGAGGGTGCTGGAGGAGACGTCCCTCCCCAAAACTGTGAATCTTTGTCAGCAGCTCACATTTTAAACCCTCTGTGTCAATGTTGCATACATTTAAAAAGTTTCTTTCACGTGTAAAAATACACAATGCCTCCCTTTATGCAAATAATGTATCAAAAAAATTACTTTTTTACCTTTTTTTTCTCCCTCTGCAGAAGACTGCGATGCCTTTAGAGACCGTAGCAATCAGCGCAACGCCACCTCAGAGATTCTGGGTGAGGACGCCCCTGGCTCCTCCCACATGTCCAGTCACAGCGAGGAACTGAAGATTCTGAGTGTCTACGGAAAAGGGGAGGGCCCACTGGCGGTGGATGGTTGGTGGAAGGTTTCTCCCAACAATGCCAATATGATCGTACACATGAGGACCCGACCAGACGAGAAGCCGTACGGGTGTGACCAATGCACGAAGAGCTTCAGTCAGAAAGGCAACCTGAAAATCCACATGAGTACGCACTGCGGGGAGAAGCCCTACAGGTGTGACCAATGCGCAAAGCACTACAGTCAAAGCTACACCCTCAAGATGCACATGAGGACCCACACCGGCGAGAAACCCCACAGGTGTGACCAATGCAGGAAGCGCTTCAGTCAAAGTGAACACCTGAAGAGCCACATGAAGACTCACACCGGGGAGAAACCCTACAGCTGTGACCATTGCAAAAAGTGCTTCGCTCGGCATGGCGACCTGAACGTCCACATGAGGACTCACTCCGGCGAGAAGCCCTACAAGTGTGACCAATGCACGAAGCGCTTCAGTCGGACAAGCCACCTGAAGAGCCACATGATGACTCACTCTGGCGAGATGCCCTACAAGTGTGACCAATGCACGAAGCGCTTCAGTTGGACAAGCAGCCTGAAGAACCACATGAGGACTCACTCCGGCGAGAAGCCCTACAGGTGTGACCAATGCACGAAGCGCTTCAGTCATGGCTCCTCCCTGAAGATCCACATGTCGACTCACACCGGGGAGAAGCCCTAAAAGTGCGACCAATGCACGAAGCGCTTCAGTCTGACAAGCAGCCTGAAAATCCACATGAGGACTCACTCTGGGGAGAAGCCCTGCGTGTGTCTGCAGTGCAACGTTGGCTACAGCGACCCAAGCAATTTGCGTGTGCACATGCTCAAGCACACTTTGACGCGGGGTAACGGGACGCTTTGATTGAGACCTCTGTCCTGTATTGGTTGAAATTACTGCTTTTAGTTTTTCTTTTCATCACGATTAAACGCTTCGTACCTTCGATTCACTTTCTGTTTTTATTAATTGATGTCCGTGTTGAATAACTTATTTCTAGGACACTTCTGACAGCAAAATATTTGATTTAATGTAGAGCTTGATCAGGGGAAGATACAGGAAGCGAAGTTACCAAGCATACAGTCAATGAGACGATGGGTGTACATGATTCTTATAGGAAACGTTCACATCGTGGGTAAATACAAAAGAAACAAAGGTCAGGGGGAGGGGCCTTCGTGGAGTTTAGGATTGGTCAGAGGAGAGACCAAGTTAAATTGCAATTCACAATATGGGTGAAGTGGACATGGCTGCAAGACAGTTAAAGGAATCTATACAACAAAGAAGTCTGTGGATTGGCTTGATTATCAAACTTGGTGCCCACAGTTGCAAATGCAAACTATCTTGACACCTTTCAATTAGAGAGGACGGGAGGTATCTCTAGGTCCATGGAGAATGCATAGAAATTCATTGAAATTGACAAATTATTCAAACTGGGTTCATATAATTTGTATATTAAAGTTATGCTTGACATTGCCACAACATTGTCATTACCGTTATCTTTGTTATTACAAAAAGCCTGCAAAGTTCACTTGTGAAATTGACTGCTATTGAACCGCACATTATACATGATTGTGTTCATTCCACTTACCTTTCCATTCCGTTTGCTTAATGCTAACTACCTTGGATGGATTGTATCATAATAGGCGATAATGGTTGAAGATGATCCATTTTAAAAGGTCCCTGGTTAAATGTCTAGATCTCAGTGATGCTCAGTTTAGGACGTCCTCCCTCTAAAATGCTGCATTATTCTAACGGGACAAAGTCAGAAGATTCCTAGCATTGGTCCCCCTTCACTCCCTGTTTGCAGCGGCGGCTGGTGATCCAATTCGTGGGTGGGGTGCAGTAATGGACGGGGGTCCTCCAAGAAAATATAGAATTGGTTTCTGGGATGCCCACTAGCTAAAAATGTATTCTGATTCATAGCCTACATCCTGACGTTCAGGGCCTGGACAAGCTTACACTGCTTTCACTTTCATTCCACTAGCCATTGCTATTTGACCCATGGTTGTTATTCTGATATTGAGGCATATCATGAATGATCAATGTCCTATAGAGTTTTACCCGAGTCTCAAGGTCTATTTCAAATGCACTTTGGGACCGTTGTATCATTTTTTTTTTAAATACTACATACCGAATGACTTAATTAATATGTAATTTACTTGTGCCTTTTAAGTATAACATTGCATGAGGAGTCCAATTCCTCCACTGAAATGGGTAGAAAGTGCTTTTACGACTCTCCGCTAATTAACTATCTGTCACTTCTCTCTGCATGTAGTTATGTTGCGCAATGCACGAATACTGCTGAGGGACGTAGCCTATTTGATTCATTGGCTGAATTGTCCAATCAGCTCCAAATTACTTGAGTTGAAACACAAGACACAGTGTAGTGTCAAGTGTTTCTTTAATACTCTTGGTAGGATAACAAACCTACGATGATTGATCCGTTCCTTATGTCGTATGGTCATGTACAGGGGTTGGGTTTGTGTCGGGTGGGTCTCTTCTTTTTCTGTTTACTAATTATTTTGGTGTGTGTGTGTGTGTGTGTGTGTGTGTGTGTGTGTGTGTGTGTGTGTGTGTGTGTGTGTGTGTGTGTGTGTGTGTGTGTGTGTGTAGGCCTATATATATATATATATTATAATTGAATTAGTTTTACCCTGTTTATTTTAATTTGTTGTCTACCCATGGCACAATTCTTTCATTTGTGAACAAAAATTATAATGTAACTCCTGCTTTGTCTACATCAGAGTTCAACATTATAAACTAAGAAGGAGGTAACTGATATGCAGCTAACTTATAGTGCAATTTAGACTTATAATACATAATTAAATTGATTTATGACCCTTATTCGTTTTAATCTAAGGCAACAGTAGCTTAGTAGCTCCACTCGTGAAATGTTGGTCGTCCAATAATATTATTTCTCGAATATACACTGTTGGAGCTACAATACCACTACAACAGCGTGAATTTGAACCATTTATTTCAAGAAATATAAACAAAAATATATGTAAACAATGAAACTTATAGTTCTTCCGGAGCGTCGTCAGCTTCTTGGTGCCCGCACTACTGGCCGTCTGGAGCTGGATATTTTAGTCGGATGGTCTGCACGACGCAAGTAGGTAAAACGACACGACAGCCTCGGCCCAATCTCTCGCCTTGCAGCACCCATTCCAGAAAGTCTCGATAGGCTGTTAGGCGATATTGTCTAGACAAAACATGGAGCACACAGATAGCGAAATATGTTCTTTACCATTCAAAAATATGAGTTGGTTTCTAACGATACAAAGATAAATGAAAATGGGTGAAATTTCAATTTAAACATGTTCATTAAAAAAGAAGGATAATAGAACGGGGAAAGGTTACCTCCCCTTTCTCTGCTTTGCCCGCCCAGAGAATTGGTCCCGACCACCCATGAGAAAAGGAGCTAAAACCGCGTGAGCTCAGCACACACATAGTTCTTTCCTGGAGAAACATCATAGTTTGCAAGCATGGCAGTTGCTCAGTGTTGAGTGTTGCTGGGATGTACAAATGATCACAAAAGTCTATGTTTAGTTCCTTCATCCGAGCTTATTTTCTCTGGAAACGCGCCAAACATTTCGCCGACTTTGTCTGGAAATGGAGTGCGGATAACAACACTCCTCGGCTCAGCTACAAACCTCGGACAAGTAAGTCAACTACCGCTATATCCTTGTGTTGCTTTACTGTATTACCTTGTTACCCTAGCATTAGCTATACAGCTGCCAGCCCAGTTACTGTCTCTAATGTAAAGGTAGATTAAATCAGGTATGTGTGTGAATACACACACTGTAATGCGAGTGTTGGACACTTCTTTGTTATTTGGATAAACCTTCTGACTGAGCGTGCACCTCTGCAAACCAGGGGGATCACACATGAATGGGCAAAGTTCAGCAAAGGGGGTACAGACACTGATCTCTACTGCTTGGATACCAAGGGAATGTCCCGACTCCCGAATCTTTAACAATGTCTGCTCACCATCCTAAAAACGGATACAACTGTCTTTTACCAGCTACGTGACCGCAGTAGTTCCAGCGTTTTCACAACTCTACCATAACCTTATTTTCACTTTGAGCACTCCCCTCCCTCTACCCCTCAAAGAGCTTCTAGCTCTTTTCAGGCTGCACTTGAAAATAAGAATTTTGTTTTTAATTTGTTCTCCTGGGTAAATAAAGGTTAATAATGACCTCCGTTACAGCTCGTAAATTACGGTCTACAATGTGTCCCCGGAACGCAGCATGATGTTATACATCGATCTGGGCCCCGTTTCCCGATAACGATGGATCCACGCTCGTACGATCATTCTCACGATGGATCTTGCGATCCATCGTCAATTTCTTTGGAGCGTTTCCCGAAACTCCTCTTAACGTGAACGCGCATTCGCTGCACTCACAACGTCGTAGGATTGTAAAGGCGGCTGCATGCTTCAGCGTTGGTGTACTTACTCAAAGCAATTCATGCTCCCTTTTAGGTTGCGCGTGTTGCCAAGCAATTTACCGCCAGAACAGTAGGTGGAGTAATATGTGGAGTAAAGTTTTTCGTTGAAGACGACCTCGAGAATGACGTCTTTGTCTGTGGGAGTCGTTGGTTTGTTTATGTGCCAAAGTTTGATGATCTCCTTTCGCGAGTCATCCGATATCTTCCCGACTCTCACCAAAACCGGCCCTTGTCAGGGAGCAGCTGGCAGATTATGTTTTGTCAGATGCTGGCGATGCTGGCGTCTATGTGAAACACTTATGTTTCACATAGAACGTGAACACAAAACATTACGTAATTAATTCAAATAGGCTAACACTAAAACAAATAAGGCCTAATAGAACGAATATCGGGTGACAAGATCATTAAAATGGCTCACAATCCCGCATCAGCTGTTTGATGTCGCGCATCAAAATAGCACTTTGCCCCTGTGGAAGGGTTTGCATAAAGGGTTCGCATAATTATGTGCCAGATCGTGTGGTAGGTGGCGGCATAGTTGCAGTGGTGTAGTCTATTTTATTGTAGTGGGTATACTGTGATGATTCCCTCCCAGCCTCGTACAAACCCGTCCGACCGGTACATGTACGTGTGTGGCGCTTATGGGGTGTCGCACCACACTCACCAACGCAGGGGTCTACAACCCGCTGATTTAAGAGTATAACGATTATCAACAATCATGGAAAGCTGAGTAGGTTTATCAGTTTTAATAACAGTATGAACAAATAGAACACAAAAATGACAAGTTGTCCTTTGTATATCTATAGTAGCAATAGCACATGCTAAACAAGGACAAAATCTACTCAAAATAATTTAATGAACTGTTTACATCCATGGCTAACCAGTGCATGAGAAGGAGATGACAGGAGACTAATGTTTCACTCTTTCAATTGCTCTAATTTGAGCTCTTACTGTTGTTATCTAACATACCATACAGTAATTGAATTGTGTAAAAGTGTGAAATTACTGCACCTTAAAAATGACCATGAATTAGCTATACTCTCATTTGCATAGTGATTAACAATATGAATTTCAATTGTGTATACCAACTGTATGTTGGCTGACATTTACCCATAACTTTTTTTCCCTCCACTCTAACCAAGGATGCCTTTTTTAAATTCCCTAGCCTGACACCCAGTCTGAAAGGCTGGCCAGGGGTTCTCATCTAAAAGTAACAAGGCGATATAAAGTGGGATTAAAACATTGTCTTCTGTTGACTACTTATTATGTGGTTTACACATTAATATGGGAGGACTGGACACACACACACACACACACACACACACACACACACACACACACACACACACACACACACACACACACACACACACACACACACACACACACACACACACACACACACACACACACGAGAAGGAGGGGCTCGGCCCGCCAACTAACGTGCAGAGACGCATGGGCAGCTTCGCGCTTCGTAACAGAGACAGGGCAGAGCGCGCAGCGGGAATTTTATGAATGGTGAATGTAGGAGATAACTTCCCCTGCTTAAACTACTTTATTGCAGTTATACCCAACCGATATTTCCGAAAAATAAACACAGAAGTGAAAGATCTGTCACAAGACGATTGATACGTATCCGTCCACATTTTTAAGTGGGTATACGCAAATCCTGGTGCGTTCCTAGTGGTTATACGGCGTATACCTGCGTATCACGCAGACTACACCACTGCATAGTTGGCGGTATGAAAACAGGAAATGTGATGAAAGGGGTGCGCAAGGGCGCGCAAGGGCCTCTTGCGCTTGCGCTTACGCTTACGTAACTGAGCATAAATCAGCCTTAACTGTCTACTGACACGGTGCTGAAATGGGCTCCGTAGGAGGGGGAGACGCAGGAATGTCGCAGGAAAATTGTGTTAAAAAGGGTTAAAATATATCCCCATCAAGGACAACAGCAGAGTAGCCTACAAAAAAAATAGACTACAATTATATGAATGCTAAAGACATTAAAACACAATTGATTAGGCTTAAACCGACACATGTGAATAACCCGGGAGACGTCCATGATGAGGAATACAACGAAGCCCACCGTCTGGCCCGGTGCATCGTTGAGCGCACGATCGGGAGGTGGAAGTTGCGCTTTAGATGCCTTCACAAGTCAGGCGGAGGGCTCCAGTTTTCGCCGGCCAAGTCATGCGCCTTGATATGTGTGACGGCTATGTTGCACAACATTGCAGCTAAGGATGGGGTGGCATTGCTTGAACCGGAGGACGTTGAGGACGATGACGATGAGGAAGATCGGTGTGAGGACGGCCTCCCTCATAACTACGCGGCTGGTTTTCATGCGCGTCGAATAGTGATTGAGACTTTTTTTTAACCCCCTCCACCCTCCCTCATGTCACTAAACATTCCCGTCAACGTGACCAATCCCCACCATATCCCTGCCTTTTGCCTGCTCCTTTGCTTGTTTTTTATAATTTTTTTATTTCTTTATGTTTTATTTTTTTTAATTTCTTTAATTTCGTTATTTTTTTTTTTTTTTAAATTTGTTTAATTTAATTTATTTTTTACATTATTTTATGCTACGTTTTATGAGTAGCCTATGTCAGTCTGCACAAATCCCCCCACTTTCTCTCACACATTTTGAGTGCACTGCCTGCGCAAACATTTTCTGGACTGTCCCGTTTTATTTTGGCCATTTTAACATCTTTATTAATAAATTAATTAATAATCTTCATTAATTACCAAACTAAGAACATAAAGGCGCAATGCGTTTTAATAAAACGCATCCAATAGACGGAATGTCCGATGGTGTCGCCACTGAGGCTATAGCTGACGATGCTCTTAGCGTCCTACGAGTACCTACGAGCACCCCTGGAGTACTCGTTAGCTACGAGCGTTTTCAAGACGTTCGTTCCCCACGATGCTCTCGGGAAACGCGGTGAAAACTCTACGATGCCCTTTCGACGCACTTCACGATCCACTTAGGCTAACGACGCTTTCGGGAAACGGGGCCCAGTTCCTTGACTTTGTTGTTGTTTTTCAAGTTGGACACACACACACACACACACACACACACACACACACATTCTTGTTGTCTGACCCATTGTTTAATAAAAAAAATACTTTCATTTGTTGTTCTTTAATATATGTGATACTTTTGATTCTGATTTCAGAACAGATGTAGTAAGGTTAAGGCATTAAAGTCAGTAGCCTAGTGCTACCCATGCTAACACGAACGTGAAGCTTTCCCTCAAACTTAACGTATCTAAGTAGCTTGCAGTTGTCACCCTACCAATCCAAATGTAAAACTGACGTTTACAAATATGCAACAATGGTCAGAAAAGTACTTGTGTTTTTTAATTTATATTTACCATTCAATATTGCAATCGCTGCTGGCAGTCCCATTGAAGAACACGGCAGCACGGCCTGTTTTTGAACTATACAGGCTTACATGAACCACGTGACGACCCTGCCGGCGAGATCAGAGAGTGTCGCAACCATAGACATATATATTAACTAGATGCCTCGTTCTAGATGCCGCCGTAGGGCATCAGTAGTTGATCATACGTACTGTTTGGTGCCATTTCTATCTGAACTCACTTCCGGTTGGGGAGGGGGTGGGGGTGAAGGGGGGATCCCTATTCACAGGTACCACTTCCTGTTTATGTTTTATGATGGGTCATAAAGCATAAACCCCTTCGTGTAGGGCTGATCCGTGTAATGCCAGTGGTGAACCTGCAGGGGTCGCTGGGGTGCGGGATCTGTATAGACAGAGGTGTGTGTGTGTGTGTGTGTGTGTGTGTGTGGGGGGGTGTGTGTGAGGGGGGGTGTGTGTGAGGGGGTGTGTGCTAGGGATATGCGAAGTCGAATCGGCTGAACTGTAGGGGTGTTAACAGGAAGATCACCGTGTTGTAGGCAGGACAGCCGGTCGTCAAAGCGGCCAGGATGTTAGCAGAATGATCACTGTGTTGTTGGAAGGATAGCCAGTGATCTATGCGGATTGCAGGGCAAGACCATTGATGGTGGAAGTGGGCATACAGTCAAGGCCCTAGAGAGTGTGAGATGGGGGACTATAGACAGGAAGATCGTCACGTGCTGTTTGATGTCTCGTGTGTGTGTGTGTGTGTGTGTGTGTGTGTGTGTGTGTGTGTGTGTGTGTGTGTGTGTGTGTGTGTGTGTGTGTGTGTGTGTGTGTGTGTGTGTGTGTGTGTGTGTGTGTGTGTGTGTGTGTGTGTGTGTGTGTGTGTGTGTCAACAGATGTTTCATGGGCTATGATTCTATTAACAATATGTGGACAGCAGCATCATTATATGGTACAATTCTTATAACAACTGTGTTTGTAAGTAGTGTAGGATAAAAGTGCAATTCAATGCCAATGGATACGGTGGGGTGTATAATTCGATGCCTTAATGTCTGTGGAGAAGCAACACCTCTATTGTTACACATATGTCTGACGGGCATCCCCCCCCCCCCGGCTCCATGTTGATTATGGGGGAGCTGTCTATGGAAGACACGTGCTGTTTGATGGCTCCCTGGTACTATGCAGAGTGATTTGGAGGGTGTGTGTGTGTGTGTGTGTGTGTGTGTGTGTGTGTGTGTGTGTGTGTGTGTGGGGGTGGGGGTGTGTGGGTGGGCGGCGTATTAAGGCGTTTTTTAATCTACCCTACTATTTTATGAAACCGGCAGATATATTTATATATAGTACTGGGGGTACCGATAACATATCCGTATATGGGATATGATATATATATATATATATAGATAGATAGTAGGGGTGTAAATCTCTCATGAAAAAAACGATCCGATTCGTATCTCGATACATGGTCACGATACGATATAAGAAAAGATGCATGTTGTTAAAAAACGATTCAGTGCGATTCGATGCGATGCGATGCGATTCGATGCAGTTCAATAATTGAAAATATTCTGAAAGAGTTCTTTTCATTTGTTCAATGAATATGAACAAACATTTTATTGTGAAATTAGTCTGTATGTAGTTTGTCTCACATATACAAAAAAAAAATACATTTCAGTAATGGCACACATTGCAGCCAAATAAATACACCATAAGGAAATACAAAAAAATTATATTTAAATATTAAATAAAATAGTAAAATAAAATATATTTTCTATACCCAAAGAAGTCCCTTGTTGATGGATGACAATACAAAAATAAAATAAAACAGAGCTAGACCTTGGCCTTTTCTCATATTTAGAATAAATGCTTCTGCAAATTAAGTGCCTCTGCAAATCATACAGACTCAAGATAAGGTATCATTATACCAATTAATACATGTGCAACCTTTCACTGAGAACACAAATAGAGCTGCGAACTGTAAGAAAATAGGAAATATCACTGCAAACACGAAGTAAAGCTGTGAACTGTAAGAAGCAGCAATAGGAAATATCTAATTTTGTTTAAACCAAAACCGCCATCCTGGCCTAGATTATTACTTTAATGTAATGGCACAAATTGCTGCCAAACACAGCATAAGGAGAAAAAAAATATATATAAGTAGAACTAATACAATTCTTGTAGGACATTTAGTGTATGCTGATATCCTTTAGCTACCTCCTAATAATTCATTTGTGCTCGAGTTTTTTAAGATTCTTCTTGAGAAAAATCAATTGATCGGCATGGTCACCCCTAAGTACACTGCGTTGAGAGGAAACAATATCTCCTGCGGTACTGAAAACTCTTTCTGATGCTACACTTGTAGCTGGTATGCAGAGGTATCTTTTTGCAATATCTGACAACAATGGTAAGTCGACCTGTGCTCTCCACCACTCCAGTGGATTGCCATTCAGGGGCAAAAGGTTTCTCTCTCTGTACCTCAGGATTTCCTCGCTGACCTTCTCCCTGGAGCTTCTTGATGGTCTTACCACATATGTTTCTCCAAACAGCTGGTCCAGTGCTGTACTTTTCCTCTTTTTACAAGGAGGACAATCACCTGACATGCAACACAATTACAGTATATTAAGCCACTCATTTGGGATTGCCATGATGACAGTTGATAACATTTACCATACCATTAAACATTACTTTAAATGTAGCAGCAGCAGTGTTAAATGTAAATGCAGAATGCAAAAACGCACCTCTTGGTTCTTCATGGACCTGGACTGGGCTGGACTGGACGGATGTTGGGTCTCTCTGATCTGGCTCTTGAATATCACTCGGACTGGGATGGCTCTCCTCTACTTTCTAGTAGTAATAGTACAAAATAACAGGGATGATTATTGATGAGTAACCACTGACACTAGGTAGATGTTTATCATCACAGAAAACAAACATTTTGGATTAACTAGTTGTCTAGTTCAATGCAGTAGCCCATCATTGACTGACACTCAACAATATGACGAGAGGAAAGAATAGACAATACTATAACAATAATGCAAAAAATATTGTGTATTTAGACAGTTAATTTGTAAAGGGGAGGGGTAGCTTTAGCTTACCTTATCATGCAGGTTTGTAGCTTCATCTGTAATGGACAAGAAGATCCTCTCGGTCTCACGGTCACTGAGGAAAGGCAGGGTTTTGAAGCGTGGATCCAAAGCTGATGCAGTACACAACAGGTCTTCAATGTTTGTGTACCGCTTAACAAAATCTTCGAGGAACACCTTCTTCATATCCTTAATGAGCCCTGTGTCCTCAGTAGTGGCCTCAAAGTGATTCTTTAGTTTTGCTTTGAAGGGGGCAATCAACGAAATTGTGGGCTGCTCATCTTCGCACATAACTGTGGTGATAACTTTGACAGGTGCCATCACTTTCACCATGTCCTCAGCATTGCTGAGGTCTCCTTCAGTAAGAGCGCTTACATCTTCTCCTTTTCTGAGCTCCCTTGACATGAGTGTGGCAAAAACTGCCGATTGTTGCTCCAAAAAACGTTCGAGCATGTCGTGGGAACTGTTCCACCGGGTAGTAACGTCATTGATGAGCTTGTGGGAGGGCAATGCCATTTGCTGTTGTTTTTGTCGCAGTAGTTCAGCACCCGCTATGTTACGGTGGAAAAATCCAACCACCCTCCTCACTTTCCCAAGCACCTTCGTAGCAGTGGTCACATGCAAGGCCTTCTGGGCAGCCAGATTTAATGTGTGCGCGAAGCAAAAAAGGTGAGGGGACATCTCGGCCTCTACTCCCGCCACAACCATGTTTCTCGCGTTGTCGGTCACCAGTGCTGGGTCTTTATCCTCTATGTTCCACTCAAGACATGCCTCTTTCAATAAAGCCCCGATGTTTTTCCCCGTGTGTGACTCATTGAAGACTCTCGTCTGTAAAACATAGCTTGCCAACTCCCAATCCAGATTAACATAATGCACGGTTATCGTAATGTATGAATCCGTTGCACGTGATGTCCAGGCATCGGTAGTTATTGCCACTCGTTCTGCACTTGAGAGCTTAGCCTTAAGGTCAGTTTTAGTTTTTTTGTACAGCTCGGGTATGCACGTTTCGCTGAAATGCTGTCTGCTTGGTATCTTGTACCTCGGCTCTAATTCTCTAAGCAGTTCGCGAAATCCGTCATTTTCAACGACGCTGTATGGCCTTAGGTCCATGGCGATGAAACGAGCCACACGCATCGTTATTGACTTAGCCCTCGCTGAATTGTAACTCAGTTGTGATTGAGTGAGAAACTGAGTTATAGTGCTGCTGGTGCTGCTGCTGGTCGATGCAGTGCTGGCATCAAGTTCAACATCACTGGCATGGCGTCTCGAGATGTGTGTGCTGAGATTTGTAGTACTGCCAGTGTACTTAATTGCTGCCCTACATATTTTACATACGGCTTCACTTTTATCAAGTTTACCTTCTTTTTTGAAGAAGCCAAATGTCTTCCAAACTTTTGATCGGAGGGTCGATGGCGCATTGAAAATGGGTTCGCTGTGGTCAGACATCATTTCACTACAGACTTAATGTCAACATACGTTGCGTTATTCAAAGGGATAGCGGCACGCCTGATAGGCTTATAGTATGCGGGCTTTGGCCAATGACAGGCTGTCATTGTTGTGACTGAGCTCAAATGCACCAAGTCAGTGAGTGAGGGTTTCGGATAGCAACTTAACGTAGAGAAAAACACTTGTGAATCGGTTCATAGCTTTTAAATCGGGGCACCAACCGATTCGTGTCATTTTAAAACCGATGCGGGACTTCACGCATCGATGTAGTCGTATCTTACAAGCTAAAAACGGATATCGATACGTATCGGTTTTTTTTTACACCCCTAATATATATATATATATATATATATATATATATATATATATATATATATATATATATATATATATATATATATATATATATATATATATATATATATATATATATATATATAAGGATTAAAAGGAGGGTTCACCAACGGGGCATAGTACTAACATAGTGAAGATACGGCCTGTGGTCCACCTTGACAATATATTAGGCGATATCATGATACTATTAAGATATTTTAGTAATTTTCATCTAATATAGTGTATTTGGTTTAACTTTATTTTACCATTAGGAGATTGTCTGTCTATGATGCGATGAGTGGGCGTAGGCCTGCGGTACCCAAGTATGTGTGTGATCAGTACCTATTGGTTAGGAGTCTATGACGTCGGGGGGCCTAGGTGCGAATGTCTACAGAGGGGGTGCTATCATGCATAAATATACGGGCCCCATTGATACGGAAGAGTACGGCCTCTGACCCCGGACGTTAGACACACTATTCTAAGATAGTAAACGCGTCGTAGCAGCTGGAAGAAAAAAAAAACATCGATCCGTCCTGCACTACTATGCCGACTGACTTTAAGTATTCATATGAGTGTATTATGATTATATTATGACTATGTCTATGTGAATCAGCTGTTTATATCTGACCGAAGCAGCGATTACTTCACAGCGATTCGCGGTCCCGGCGGCGAGAGCGTGAAACAGCCGCAGGGTCCACGTGGAAGTATGTTTGTTTGTTTTTATAGTAGTGTGTTATATATAGATCCATAACACTCTCTCTATTATTATTATTATTATTAGTTGCTATGGTATATTCATGTAGAACAACTATTAAATTTGTGTTTTCCCAATGTGTAACAGGTTTGCATGATATTCGGCTCAACATTCAAAGACCAATTCTAGCCGATCAGACTAATGCGTTGACAAGCGATAGTTTTGGTAAGTTGTTAATACGTACGCCAATAGTATATCTATAGGTGTATTACCAAAATAAAATATCTATTAATTTAACATCTGAAACAACCAAAACTAACCCCTGAATACTTTTGTATTTTGTTTTTGATCCACGTTTAGTACCTATTGCGGCCAAAGTCAATCAGCGAACCCCCGGACCAACTCCAAGTCGACTATCCAAGAAGAATTTGAAAAGGTCGGCGGGAATAGGCGGGGCTATACCCTGCTCACCGCAGGCCATAGAACAGCTACAAATTCCTTATAAAAAGGCCCGCAAGGACGCCACCCATGGTGGTCTAGCTCCGGAGAAGTATAATCAGGTTATTCAGGCCGTTATAAACCCGCAAATCGTGCAACATGGAGCTGTATGGTCTGATTCCAAACACCAAGTGATCGGGGAAGTGGATGTGCATGTGTCGGCGTCGCCTGCAGAGACCGTCACAGTGCAACCGGATGGAACTATACAACACGGTAGGAAATTAAATGAAAAAAAAAGTATGTGTATATTCTATAGAGTGTAATGATCATGATGGGATTGATACTGATTTCTTTTCTTTTTTCTATTACAAATAGTCCATGGAGATCCCCAGTGTGCGCCACTAGCAGGGCTGACCGCCAATGATTTGGCTGGTCTTGGCGACGTCCTGGACTCGTCCTGGAATTCATCGCTGTTGGATCATATCGACTTCACTCCAGCTCTGTGGATCGACTCTCCAGCTACATCCGTAGAGGCTACCACCAGTGCAGAGCCTGTACAACACCACCAGCCTGCAGGTCCTGCATCTGGATCCCTACACACCATTCAAGACCCTATCCGCGACCCTCTGTGTATCGTGAGTCCCATCGCTCATGAGGTAGCGGTGCCGCGGCTACCAGCCGGTCCCGCAATTGCTGTTGGTGAATACCATGCAGGGGTGCGAGATGCTAACTGGCGTAAAGAATTTGCTGATAAATTAGCCGTGTTAACTGCAACGGTGGATGTAAACTCCTTAGCCATTGCTCGTCAGAGTAAACTGGGAGTGGCGGCTGGTAAACGTGGTGACAGTAGATATCAGGCTCTCGAAGAGCAGACGAAGCAGTCCTTCATCGCTATCAGGGCCGAAAATGCGCGTGATCGTATGACTGCTGAATCCCCAAACACTGAGACCAGTAATGGACGTGCTATCGTGGCCCTTCAGCGTAAGCATTTGGATGCCGAGGCAGCTGTGCGTGTCAACACGCAGGGCATAGAGAGAATTAATGCGCAAGAGGGGTTAAGAGCTTCTAAAACCGCTCGAAAATTCTGGTTAATGGAATCTGCTAGCGAAGCTAACGTCAATGCCTATCGGGCAATGTGTACCGAGATGTCTGTGATGAATGACACACTAGCAAAGCTTACGATGAAGGCTATTATTTGATTTGTGTTTTTGTTTTTAATGTTTTTTGTTTTTTCTTTTATCTTGTGGAGAGGGTATTTTTTTTTGTTTTAAACTGCATGTAATAAAACTTTTTTTCTTTTAATACCTGACTAATTAACGTTTTTTTTTTTAAATATAATTTTTATATGTATATATATATATATATATATATATATATATATATATATATATATATATAATATATATATAATATTTTTTTTTTTTTTTTTTTTTTTTTTTTTCTATCTATCGGCATTAAAAAAAAAAAAAACTATAGCATACACCAGGGGTGCCCAACCTTTTTTGACCCAAGATCTACT
Organism: Gadus chalcogrammus; assembly: GCF_026213295.1. Classification (NCBI taxonomy): domain Eukaryota; kingdom Metazoa; phylum Chordata; class Actinopteri; order Gadiformes; family Gadidae; genus Gadus; species Gadus chalcogrammus. Next base: position 35,203,908 of record NC_079415.1, on the reverse strand, counting down.
TTTCAAGTAGCCAACCTCCCGAGATCTACCAGCAAACCTACCTTCAAGCCGGGGGGGGGGGGGGGTAGAGAACAATTGTTGACGGGGGGGGGGGTTGTTGTATCGTGAACCTACGGACTTCAGTGGGGGTTTCATTCCGTCTGCGCACGGCACCTTCTCAACGATAATCAATAATCTTCCTCCCACTCAGGGTGAAAATGGTAGGTCTTAGCTTGTTTCCCCTCAGCCATGCCAACGTTTAGGAGTGTGTAACTACTGTTGACGGCTTTCAACTGCTGTTAACAGCACATGCGCTACCGCGCGTATATGTCCCGCGCAAATTTAATTTCATTAAAAAAAAAAATAAAAAAAAAAAAAACTTTTTTTTATTTTTTTCTTCACCCCTCGCGATCGACTTGGGATCTGTCGGCGATCTACTGGTAGACCGCGATCGACTGGTTGGGCACCCCTGCCGTACACTATGCATAACGCCATTAACCCTAGAAAAAGGAAATTCAAATCTATAGACGGTAATCCCAAGAGACGGCGTAGATCTGATAGTGGGGGTAGCATTATGGATTTAGAACTTGAAGAGATGGCAATGAGGTATGACGCAACCGGCGATACGTCTCATTTGTCGGCCGTAGGCCATGTGGTGGGTGGGGGCATGTATGCAGAAGGTTGTTTAGACAGGCGGGAAATATGTGTTGGCATAGATAGAACTAGACGGGTGTTAATTGCAGCTGATGCATGGGGCCGTAGCATGGCTAATGCTCTATATCAGGCAGCACAGATAAATGTTTCGAACAAACCATGTCTAGATGACGTGGTGGGGCTAGAGGCACCAGGAGATTTAGACACAAGGGGTGTGTTGTATGCGGGGGCAAACACGCGAGATGTACTTAACGCTGTCGGGGGGTGGTTGGATAGTGCACAAGAGTCTATACATATCCACACAGATCGATGTATTGCATGGGTCGCAACGTGATGAAGGGATTGGCGAGGGTTTTCAGGACCCCCCGGCTGCGGCAGGGGTCCCTATAGAGTCGAGGGGTGTGTTGTATGCGGGGGGCAAACACACGAGATGTACTTAACGCTGTCGGGGGGTGGTTGGATAGTGCACAAGAGAGTCTATACATATCAGCGCAGATCGATGTATTGCAAGGGTCGCCACGTGATGAAGGGATTGGTGAGGGTTTTCAGGACCCCCCGGCTGTGGCAGGGGTCCCTATAGAGTCGAATATACAGGTCGGTGGTGGTGGTGGTGGTGGTGGCGTGGGGGGTGGTGGTGGTGGCGGTGATGGCGATGCTGTTGTTGACGATGATGGCAGTGGTGACGGTAGCGGGGTGGGGGATGGAGGTGCTGGTGATGGTGCTGCTTATGATGGTACACAGGTGCCTGCTGTAACGGGGGAAGATAATGACGAGTTGCATACCAGATTATTTCCCCGGTTTAACGGCTTTGAGGTTAGACAGTCCATTGATCTGAGAAGTATATCCCTTGCAAATTTACAGGAGGTCCCTGATTTGATCAGGGAGAGGCTGTCGGGTGTCATAACAAGCTGCTCGCAAAGTGCAGCCGATGGTAGTGTCTTAAACGTGGTGCTGAGAGGCCCTTCATTGGCCTCTGATGTACAGGCTGTGCTCGTAACGGGTGACGATTACAATGCGGATTTGTTTATGGAGCATATTAGCCAAGTCATACAGAGCAACGACACAGGTCTGACGGATGATGTGCTAGAGTTGGTGGTCACAGGGGTCCACAACAAACGGGGTGGGGCACGTTTGAAGTTAAAAAACATTCCCTATGATGAAATCATACACAAGAAGAAGCTAAGTCTCTACACACCGAGTAATACTCACGACAATTTGTGTTTCTCACTATGCATGACACATTTTCTGCATGAGGGGGTAACCGGGGGTGACACAGCGGCCGAAGAGACTAATTTGGAGGCGGCTCGCAAATTACACAGTGATCTGGGGTTTGCCCCAGATCACTCTGTGGGTTTCTCGGATGTTTCCAAATTTGAGAGACATCTAGATGTTAAAATCCTGATATTTCATCATAATGATGCATTCAGGAAGCTGGAGATGTTCCAGACACATACGGGCCAACATCCAAAAACAGTATGGCTATACCTCCATGATAACCATTATCATTGCATAGAGAACAGAACGGCATTCTTTGGTACGGGATATGTGTGTGAATATTGTTACAAGGCCCATGAGGGAATTCTATTCCACAAATGCCCGATCCATTGCAATGTGTGTCTGACAGTGTGCGATAGACTATCAGGTCGCACGATAAAGTGCAAGGACTGTAGTCGTATATGTCGCTCGCAGGTCTGCTACAACACACACAAGAAGCATTCTGCCAAACATGACATGATACCTTGTGAAAAGCTCAAATACTGCGATCGTTGTTGTAGACAGTATATCATACCGAAGAAGAAGAAGAAGGGGGAGGGGGAGGAGGATGAGGAGGAGGAGGAGGAGGAAGGTGGCGATAATGGTCACGTATGCAGCGAGGCAAAGTGTCGTAACTGTGGGGAGCCGAGGCCCGATGATGGAATACATGATTGCTATATCCAGCCATAGAAAAAGAAAAAGAAAAAGAAACGCAGGGGTGGTCGCTGGGGTCCATCGGATGACTCTGATGACGATGCTCCGCCTAATAAATACATATACTATGATTTCGAAACGCGCATGCATGATGGTCGTCACGAAGCAAACTGTGTGGCTGCTACAACGTCTGAAGGCATAGAATGGTATGCTACAGGTCTAGGTTGTGTAAGCGAGTTTGTGAAACGCTACAGAAGAGGGGAGTATTCGTTGTATACATTTGTTGCACACAACGCGTCGGGCTTTGATAACTATATCGTCCTGGATTACATGACCAAGCAGGGTATTAAACCCACTTTAGTCATGAAGGGTAGCAGAGTCATTTTGATGCGTGATGACGCCTACCATCAGAGATGGGTCGACTCATTTAGCTTCTTGCCCATGCGATTGGCTAATGCACCGGCGGCGTTGGATTTTGACGATATGGCAAAAGGTAATTTTCCGCATAAATTCAACACACGGGCCAACGAGTCTTATGTCGGTGCCTACCCTGAGATCTCATATTATGGATATGATTCCATGACTAGCGATCAAAAGACAGATTTCGCTATTTGGTACAGATCTGTACGACACAAAAAATTTGACTTTCAGAAACAGCTGCGTCTCTACTGTGTCAACGACGTGAGGATCCTATACACGGCGTGTGGGATCTACAGGGAAAATGTCAGTGTGCCACTATAGACCCCTTGTCCTATGCCACTCTGGCTTCGGCGTGCATGGCCACCTTCAAAAAGTCGTTCTTGAAGAAAAACGTCCTGGCACTGACCTACGAGGGGGTCTATCAGAAAATGCAAAAGTCATTCTCATGCGCATCCATCCAGTGGCTTGAATATCTATCCCACTCCAATAACATGGAGATTCGGCATGCTCTCAACCATGGAGAGGCTAAATATGGACCATTCTTCCTAGACGGACATGCACCATCTATAAACACAGCCTATGAATTTGCAGGATGCTTTTATCATGGGTGTGAACAGTGCTACAACGCTGGCCACCCGAACCCTGTCCTCAAGAAGACCTATGGCGAATTGTGGGTGCAGTTTCACCTCAAAGTCAAGGCTCTCGAAAGAGATCATGGTTTAAGAGTTGTGGTCATGTGGGAGTGTGAGTGGCACCGTCTGAAAAAGACCAATGCTGCAGTGCAGGCATTCTTGGCTACTCTGAAGATACAACCTAGGATTGATCCTCGCGACTCTCTCTATGGGGGTCGCACCAATGCCATCAAAATGTATCACAAGGCCGAGCCCGGTGAGAAAATACGCTACTATGACTTTACCTCTCTCTACCCCACAGTACAGGCTCGCTGTCCTTATCCTGTAGGGCACCCCCAGATCATTTTCAGGAATTTTGGTCCTTTGGATGGGTATTTCGGCATCATCAAATGCACCGTGTTGCCCCCCAGAGGTCTTTACCATCCTGTGCTCCCCTACAGGTGTCATGGGAAGCTGATGTTCCCCCTCTGTGGTACATGTGCCACTGAGCTCAATCAGACAGACGCGTGTCATCACTGCAACGATGAACGGGCTCTGACAGGCACCTGGGTGACTTTTGAGCTACAAAAAGCAGTTGAAATGGGTTACGAGTTAATCCAAATGCATGAGGTGTGGGACTACCCCAAACGGTCAGAGACTCTGTTTAAAGGGTATGTCAAAACGTTTCTCAAGCGTAAACAGGAGGCTTCAGGATACCCCAGCACAGTGGACACTGCGGAGAAACAGCGAGCGTATGTGCAAAACTATCTGGCAAAGGAGGGTATACAGCTGGATCACGACAACATGTGTGTGAACAAGGCCATGCGTAATTGCAACAAGTTGATTCTAAACAGTCTGTGGGGTCGCTTTTCACTACGCCCAGACCTACCCACTTGTGAGCTAATTTCTGACCCTGAAAGGTTCACTCAGCTCATGTTTAGCGATAGCTATCACATTAGTCACTTTTGCTTTATCTCTGATGAAGTAGCCCTTGTACAATGGAAACATGTAGATGCACGTCTCGCGAGGGCGCGGGATGTCAACGTGATTGTGGGGGCTGTGACTACCGCCCATGCCAGGCTCATGCTCTACGATCTTCTAGACAAACTACAGGAACGTGTCCTCTACTGCGACACAGACAGCATCATTTTTGTTTCTAAGGAGGGTGATTGGGTACCCCCTTTAGGCCCTTATCTGGGCGACTTGACCGACGAGATAAATGATGGTGATCTGTATGGTACCGAACAGGAGGATTACATTAGCGAATATGTCTCAACAGGTCCTAAGAGCTATGCATACCACACCCGTGACCACAAGTCTGTCGTCAAAAGCAAAGGGGTGACTTTAAATGCAGCAAATGCTAAAGTGGTCACCCAGCAGACCCTGAAATGTCTATTGGATGATTTTGTCAACCATCGACCTCAAACCCTCGACATCACCACCACTGTAGATACCATCCAGCGAGATAAGACTAGGTTTCTGCTTAAAAACGCTACTGTAGTTAAACGGCTTAGGGTGGTTTACAACAAACGCAGGGTCTTCCCCGACTACACCACGCTTCCTTACGGTTATTAACCATTTTGTTTATTGTTTTTCACTTTTTCACATGATCCATGTTTTTTCTTCTTCTTCTTTTTACATATCGTTTTCAAATGATCCATGTTTTTATTCATTTTATATTTTTGAGGGGGGGTATGCATATTGTGTTAAGAAAATCAAATCATACTATGTTATAATCATGCTATTAGCTATTTTGTTTTTTATTGTTTTCAAATGATCCATGTTCTCTTCTTTCATCTTTGGGGGGGGGGGGGGGGTATTCATATTGTATCTGTATATACTTTTTTATGCATCATGTATTAATGATGAATGACTGTGCTAATAATCATGTTGGTGTTAATAAAGTATGTTAACTGTCAAATGTTTCACGGTTCTATGGTCACAATACATCCGTCCATCAGAGGGGATGCACACAGACCGCAGAGATGGCTGCTGTACACACAACGTTCGACCCTAGACTTCAACACCCGTTCAGCATGGTAGTATCGGGACCTTCAAACAGCGGCAAAACCTACTTTGTCAAAACAGTCATTGAAAATATGGATCGGTTATTCTCAGAAAAGATTGAGAATATAGTATATGTTTATTCATGCTGGCAGCCCATATATGATGATTTACTTAAAATAAGGAACATTCACTTTGTAGAAGGGATCCCCAAATCTCTATGTGATGATGCAATCTTACCAGTCCATACTAGAAATCTGCTCATTATTGACGACTTGATGAACGATGCATGCAATAATATAGAGGTTCAGTACGTTTTTACCAAATATGTACACCATCGTAATCTCAGTTGTATGTATCTGGTCCAGAATTTATTTATGCAGGGTAAAACCAGCCGTACAATTAGTCTAAATACCAATTACATGGTTTTGTTTAAGAACCCTCGTGACAAATATCAGATTATGTTGATAGCCAAACAGATGTTTCCATGCAAGACAAAATATTTTCTAGAAGCCTTTAACGATGCTACCGACATGCCTTACGGCTATCTACTTGTAGACTTTAAAGCCATGACCCCAGACAACATGAGACTTAGAACAGATATATTGTCAGACCGGCATGTTGTATACACTCAGAGAGCCAAAGTGATTAGCCCAAAAGACCATGTCCTCACGTATAAGTAGAAATCGTGAGCGTCTTAAGCAACTATATAGCGCACCTCCGGCCCAACGTAAAGTTATCCTCAGGACAGCCAACACCGACTTTATCAACTCGCTGTGTGAAATAGCCTTGAACATTTTACAAGGCAAAATACCTCTGACTCCACGCCAGCATACGAAATTGCGTAGACGAAAGAAGGACCTCAGAATACTCGCCAATAAAAATGTACTAATATCTAGAAAGAAAAGACTAATCAATCAGACTGGTGGATTTCTACTACCCCTGCTGTCTGTGGCCATACCGTTGTTTACAAGCCTGTTCTCAAGAGGAGGGTGATTATAATGGATCATACGCACAAGATGTATCTAGTTCCTCAACATCAACTCGATGCCTTAAAACATACCCCGCCCAGGGATTCTGTTAGACAGACTACTGAAAATGAGCTGGATAAAGCCATTGCGATGGTGTTGAACACTCCCGATACAGACCTATATGAAAAAGCGGCCAGGTACGGCGCTGTCCTGCAGCGTTATCTATCCATGGTAAAGCAAGGGCAGCGCGAGCATGGAGAATTAACTCTGTCGCTTGCTGAGGGGGACCCTGTTCATACGCCTATGGCGGCACAACATAGTGCTGATGACGATGACGGCACCGGCGATCATATCTATAAGGATATAATGAAACATATACCCGTCAGAAGCAAGAGCAATACCCGACATATCCTGGACTCTTTAAAGAAATCTAAAAATGTTTCATGGTCGGACAAGGGGGAGATCATATTACATGGCGAAACTATTAAGGGGTCCCATATGTTTGATTTGTTAAAGAATGTTACCGCCCCTTACCATGTTGTCGAATCTGTCAGACCACAGGGCTGGAATGTATTTCTGAAATCTTTAGCCCGTAATAATATACCCCTATCGGCTATCCCTAATAAACAACTCAGGCACACTGTAGACATGTATAAGCATAGCCCCGGCACTACGGACGCCAATGCGATGGCCTCCGCCCCTGGCTCATCCGATAAAAGGAGGAAACGCAAGCAGCCCTTGTCATCTATTACTTCCCCTGGAATGCATGTGGCCGAGTGGTTGCCATTTTAAATTATGTATCTAAATGTATGTTTTATCCGTAAAAATAAAAGAAAACAGTACTACTAAAATGTAATCAAATTATTGTACTTTTATTATCAATACAGAAAACAATCATAACAACAACAACACATGCTACATGTTACATCCGCATACACATGACTGCACACACATCATATCATGCTCATTACAGACATTAGGTTGTACACGGTTAACAAAGTCATAAACCTTTTCATCATTACGGGGTAAATTATCCCCAAACATTTTCAAAAACTTTTGATAGGATACCCCTTTTTGCATATTAAACAAGAAAAAAACACAATGATGCCCACATGCTGTACTTGACGGATCCTGGACCTGTTGTGTAGAATGATCAACATCTATACAGTGCTGATCGAGAAAACGCTGTATGGTCTCAGGAAACTCAGAGTATGAGGGTGGGTTGCCGTAGGAGTCGAAAAAGTAACCCTGTCTCTCATCAGTAATATAGATGGCTAGCCAATGCGCACCGGCCATATGTGAAGGTTCGGTGTTGACCACCATCATAGCAGGCCTCTGATGAATTTCCCGGGGTAGGTGATTACACGGTAACGCGCCGAGAAAATATGCCTTGTGTGCCATTTTCTGACACACGGCTGTTAGCTCTATAGTATTCATATCGCACCGCCTTTTTCAGTAATAGTCCAACAGCACCTGTCGTCTATTTGATATTTCTATAACAGAATCATAAACTGCATAACATATCAAATTGACCGTTGTAGCCAATGCTGCTCTGAACCGTGCCTCTAGCCTCACATTCCCTGTTCTGACTAGCGATATCAGCTCCACTATACGACTTCGCCCTGTATATTCACTCCTAGTCGTTAAGCCTAGATTGAGACCTCCAGGAAGAATCTCGTCCATATGTCCATGTGTGTCTTTCTGGAATAGACCACAGCCAAATTGGGTGTCTAATGTTCCGTTTCCATAGTTTAGCAGGCATTCTGTTATGCCTCTGTATGGATAGGTGTTTGACGACTGGGTGATAAGCCTATCACCCAGAGTAATATCTACTTGGGAGAATAACGTGCATCCTGGATAGTTAATCAGTCCCACGGGTGCCGCCGGAGCCAAGTCTGTTCCATCAGGATTAGTAATCTTGATCCTCAGATGTAAATACGTGTTGTTTAGATCTATATAGTCTTCGCTACTGGCCGATACAAAGAACTCTATGGGTCCACCATCTGTTAGCGCCGATAGCGGGGGTATTTCAATATATGTACTTTTTTCTATCGATGTCTGCGTCATCGGCAGGGAGAAGAGATCCAGCTCGCTCTTAATGCATTCGTCTGACATGTTATGTAGCAACGCCATTGTTATTCAACCCTCCTGCTATACTAGATGAATATATCGTTAGCTGCCCCTCTAAAACGACGGGATGCCACCTTCCTGCTCCTTTTAGGTTTGGATCTCTTTTTGATAGATGCCAATCTTTTATTCTGTTTACGACGTCGTGCCGGTGCACGGGTACGCCCACATCCTATAGGAGGATACTTTGTTGCTCTTCGGGCATATACCCTCATGCCTGCCCCCTGCTGTTTGGGCGTAGATGCAGCATGGGCTATGTTGGTCATAACGTCGCCTATAATATGTTTAGCAGCAGTCTTCAGATGAGGCTTTGCTATGCTAACCCCTCGCCTAAATAACGGAATAGCCATTCTAAAGAGGCTACGGAACATCCCTCCGATGCCAGCTCCATATTGTGTGCTGCTACCCTCATAGCCAGGTAGCCCACTCCCTGCTTGGTTTAAATAATACTGAACATATTTGTTCTCGTCGTAAGGCGGTCTATACCCCCTCATCCCTATAGACGGTACTACGGATTCTACTGTTTTACAGGTCTAAAATGCAGCTTGAGTATCACTTTGCCGTTTGTGAATTTTATATTTGTATTCTGGTCAGACTTTAGATCGATTTCAATATCTCCAAGAGGGTCTCGGGCTACGTGTACGTAATGCGGCTTGTCGAACATGTGAATGCAGTGTCTCCTGCTGGTGTCGGTTATATTAATACTCCTTAGCAGGGGGACATAACTATCTCCGACCAGCTGATGGTCAACGATGTCGCTATATATGAACATGTTGTAACACCCGCCGTGAATATCGGTGGGATGGGGGGCGTATGCTGCATACGATTTATGGGCTGATAGCTTGACCCCTGCATCGAAACCCAGCATAGCGGCCAGTTTTCCTCTAAAGACGATAGATAGGTGAGCGTCTCCTTCTACATAAACGCGGTTTCTAATACCTTCATGATGTAGTATAACTCTACCGCTAGGATCATATTTGGCCCAAGTCTTGTTGATTTGTAGTAATAACGATCCGATACTCTCATAAAGCCCACCAACTAATAGACATGATGTCCTATGACCCGTTTTACCATCGTGAATGGTCATCGTAGCGTCCTCGGTAGGAAAACTATGCCAGCTGCATGGGTACTGAGCTTCAATTAGGCCTACTTCATAGGGCTGCTTGGTGTGTATAGATTTTGCTAATTTAGTTCTAAAATTCCATATCTTATTTTGTGGGTAGATCCCTGCCGATGCATTACTCGCTAGAGTCACATAGAACCCTCCAGACACCTCCTTATCCATCGTACACTCTGGTTATAATGGAATGTATGTCTCTTGTATGTCTCTTTATGCATTGACTAGTGTCTTTTCAGCTATCCATGAATTGAATGCCTCCGGCCAGCCCAGCCATTTGACATATAGCAGATTCTTAGACCCCTCCCTTTTTCTATCTATAATCTTTTCTATTTTATACACCTTGTTTTTAGACACTATAACTTTTTGTAGCTCTTTCTCATAAAATATTCCATGGACAGGGGCACCTGCATAGTCTTGCAGCTTATAGACTGGAGGACACCTTGCTATGCGCTGCGATATTACAAAATATTCATCCGTAAATGTCTGCTCATACCCCTTTCGAAATGTAGCTCTGACTTTTGAAATTCTAACCGTGTCACCAACATCGTATCTAAACACCACCATCGGCTCTTGAGTGGTTTTGTATAGCGTATTAAACACTGTTTTCTCATTATCTTTATCAACGCTGACCGGGGTCATTTTTATCGATCTATGATATGAATGGTTATAAGCATGGACCATATCCTGTAGCTTATCCACATATCGTTTGGAGTTGGCAGCTGTTAAATATCTCCACACGCGGGTTTTCAGAGTCCTGTTGAAGCGTTCCACTATACTGGCCTTGGTCTCGTTAGATGTAGAGAAATGTTTGACGTTGTACCGCTCCATCAAACGCTGAAAGATCTTGTTATAAAATTCTTTGCCGGCGTCAGTCTGCAGTTTATCGGGGGTGCGCCCTTCACCGAGAATATCATCAAAAGCTTTAGCGACGTCGATAGCCCTCTTGGATGGTAACGGACGAACCCATGCATGTTTTGAGAATACATCGATGCACGTCAACAGAAAATGCACACCATCATTTTCGGATGCATACTCTGCCATATCCACTAAATCAGCCTGGAACTGTCTATCTATTCCACTAACCAATACTCTATTTCTGCGGAAATGTATCGCTGCCGGTACATGCAGGGTGTAGGGATCCTGCTTCAGCAGCCATTTCTTGATATATTTTAGTGGAGGTACTGCACCCTCACTATGCTCGAGGGCCGTTCTTAGTTTATTGATGCCGCCGTAACCCCCTGGTCCGGAGGTATCATAATAAGTCTTATGCAGCCGTTTATCCATGTCGTATGTCTGCGACAAAAACGAATACTGAAACACTGCTCAGAGTTATCCATCCTTTTATTTAAAATGTCTGTCCGCTCAAAACAATTCTCAGATAAAGTTTACATGCAGTTTTATTTTTCTGCACCATTTTACAAGCCATCATTCTAGCAGTTCTAATACCCTCGGCGTTTGAGGCATTATTCAACTTCAAGACATCCGATACAAAAGCACATATACACATGACATGTCCGACGGTAAAACAGTCACCATCGGGGAAATGGGTAAATACTTCAGCTAACATTTGATCAGTAGGTTTATCATACAAGAATTTCATGACCAGATCATTCCAACCCTTATACGTACATTTGATATAAGCATTATGTTGGACATACGTATCATTTTCTATGGCAGCATACATCAAAACGGATAGTCTATCTGATACAATCTTGCTATCCGCATCATAGGCATAAGAAAACAACACCCCCATTATAAACGCCACCCACCACCACCAGGCTTTGGTTTGCCAAATGACAATGTAGGACGCCACATTTGTATGGCTTCATGTATCAGAAGCTGATGAAGAGAAAGTTCTCTCACGGACACGTCGGACAGCGAAATATTTGATTTAATCTTAAAGCATGATCATGGGAAAGGTACCGGCAGCAAAGTTTACCACGAACACATTCGACGAGACAATAGATTCACAAGATTCTTATAGAGAACATTAACATTGTGGGAAGGAAGTGGGAGTGACCTTAGGACAAGTCAATTTGTAATACAATGGGTGGGTATTGGACATGTCTACAGAATTGGCTCTAAACGAGTTTACACAACAAAGAAGTCAGTCGATTGGCCTGGTCACAAAACCAGACTTCCTGGCTCCAGTGGGAGCTTGAATACGAATTAACTTAAGTTACAGGGAGAATGTATACAGTTCCTTAGAATGTAATAATTATATAAACAAGGTTAATATAATTTGTATGTGATTGTATATTTATAGTTATGATTGATATTTCCACGACAGTTCCTCCCTTTTTGATCATAAGATCAACACTTATTACAGGTGATATATTATGTCACAGGATTACAAGTGATGGTAAAACAAGTTAAAACACAGAATAATAGGAATAAAATTCAAAGAAATTAGTAAAAATCAATCATTAATAAAGTAATCAATATGTACATTAGTAAAATTGCAAATTCAAAGAAATTAGTAAAAGTAAAAGTAATCATTAATAAAGTAATACAATGAAAGTCAAAGAAATTAGTAAAAATAAATCATTAATAAAGTAATCAATATGAAAGTCAAAGAAATTAGTAAAAATAAATCATTAAGAAAGTAATCAATATGTACATTAGTAAAATTGCAAATTCAAAGAAATTAGTAAAAGTAAAAGTAATCATTAATAAAGTAATACAATGAAAGTCAAAGAAATTAGTAAAAATAAATCATTAATAAAGTAATCAATATGTACATTTGTAAAATTTGTAAATTCAAAGAAATTAGTAAAAGTAAATGATCAATATGTACATTAGTAAAATTTATGTCGAGCATGTTAGGTCACTCATTTTTCATTTGGTAACTCTTCATTGGAGTAAGTGGCCCATTCTTGGTGGTGTTGAAGTGGGTTTGAGCTGCAGCAAGTGGGCTTGCAAACTGGTTGTGTGATGATGTGGTTAGCTGGGGTTCCGCTATGGTTGGGAGTCGGTCGTTGTTGCTGGTGGTTGCGTTGCATTGGTCTGCTGGGCTCATCAGGAGTATTATGCAGATCGCGGTAGAGGTGGTCCATTCGAGGTGTTGGTGTTTTCCTCTTCTGGAAGTGCTGGGCGGCATCGGCTTGCATGGATCCATTCTGGTTTTCCTTGGAGTTTGACTGCAGCCCTCGTGGTCAGTTACACCTGGATTTGTCCTTGCCATCTGGGGAGGAGAACATTTGGGTTAAGTGACTTTAACATGATCATATCACTAGGATAAAAACCATGGGTAGGGCTGTCAGATGGTATTGGAATGGAGAAAAACGCTTAGCACAGATCAATTACTGTGTAATGTGTGGAATCTGAAGGGATTGATGACAGTATTGTATGTGTGTCTGGTGCTATGGGTGTGATAGGAACAACGCAATTGTGGACTGCTCTCAAATCTTGTACAAATCTCTATTCATCTGGTCTCCCTGGCTTCGGGAGGGGCAATATGGGTGTGTTACAAGGACTAGTAGTTGTTTCCTTTAGAATACCTTGAGATAAAAGAGAAGTTATTACCGGCTGAATTCTATCTAATGCTTCGGGGGACAAACGATATTGTCGAGTACAAGTCAAAGTAGCATCTGACTTTAATGTAACTTTAAGAGATGGTGAAGAGGTTACAAATCCTGCATGATTTTTATGCATGGCCCATAGTTTAGATGGTACCTGCGATAAACTCTGGGGTGAACTGTAACAGGAGACGGTGCTGGAGAGTGTTTTTCGAATGTACAACTCGAATTCGCAAACAATAGGGTTTTCAAATCTAGTCTCCAACCGTCAGACTGTAGTGTGTGCAGTATACCTGTAGAGGTCGCTGATGAACTAATGGGTTCTGTGTTGTGTAGGGTTTTAATCATGTTTTCTAATTCTTGGGGTGTATGTGTTGGTGAAATAGCTAGTATGATGTGTGGTACTGTATCGTCGTGAAGGAGAGAAAATTGTTCTTTTGTGAGAGACACAACTGCAGCACAACCGGCCGGACCAATGTATAGTTGCGTGATAGGATTAAATGCATCAGCGTGATTTAGAAAAGAGCACGTCTTCTGTTGATATTCTATTGGTACGACGTCGTTAAACAATGTAGCATTACAATGAAAGGTTTCAAAAGGCAGCATCTGTGTTAGACCAACGGCGAGATTTGGGGACGTTTTAGACAAACTTTGAATGTTTTCGATACTGCAGATTTCAACACTAGGTTTTCCTAACAATCTCCACAAGTAAGCAGTAGTTACTTCGGTGTGCGTTAACAATTGGGAAGCCTGAATCAACTTATCATCGGGTATTCGCATAAACAAACCATCCGGGGTGCAAAAGATTACTGCATTTAGTTTACACAACATATCTCGTCCCATTAAATTAACAGGAGAGGAGGGAGAGATTAAAAACTTCTGTTCCAACGGGACATGTGATACAATAGTAGGAACCGGTTTTGATATTGTTTCACTCATCGCAATGCCAGCAATACCAACCGTTTTCAATGTTTTGGTTACTTTCTTGTAAAATACCAGTTTTGTTAATAGCTGATACTGTAGCACCAGAATCGACAAGAAATTCAAAATGGTTTTGTCCTACCTGCACGGAGTATTTTGGATTTTCGGTGGGGCTGGAAGACAGTTGAAGAAGCGTTGCCTGGATCGTAGTTTCCTTCTCCAAGGGGTCCTAGTAATGATTATACTCACCTGGGCGTTGTAGCGGGTTCTTCATGGTGTGGGGGCGCGGACTGGTTCCGTGGGCGGGGCCGACGGTTTGGTCTCGTCGCTGTGTTTCTTTCTGCAATATTTCTCCTGATGACCTATCTTTTTTCAGTAAAAACATCTGGGGGGTTCGTCACGTGTGTCATTTCCATACCAGTCGCTGTGGTTATGGTTTTCTGTTTTATTAAAATCTTTAACGTGACTTTCTTTCGAATTAAAGTTGTGTTGGTCTCGGTCCTTCTCATTAGTACGCTCTCCGTACTCCTGGGTCTGTTTTTGGAACTGTCTTTTGTTCCGTTCTTTGTAGTTGTGCTGTACAAACATTCCTGATTGATGGTTACTTTGGTTAGTTTTCTTTTTATCTTTAAACATGCCTAAGCGTTCCATATTAGCCAATTGGGTGGTTAGTTGAGTTAGTGTTTTTTCCTGCCATTGCAAATCAGTTAGAATGAGAAGAGAGCGAGTTTGTGGGTTAAGGCAGTTTATAAACGTTTGTACAGTAAACATCATATTTGAGTCCATTGTTATTCCAGCGCTTTCCTCCCATATGTGTCTAAAACGTTGAGAAAAATCTACGGGGGCTTCATCTGGTTTCTGTATGGTCTGAGTAACAATGGAAAAGTCAGCTTGACTTGATGCTTCGGCTTTTACCACTCTTTCACAGACTGTGTCCAACCAAATGTCTAGGGAGATGTTGTTTCCCCTTTCTTCTGATCCCCATTCGGCTCTTTGAGGGACATGAAACAATTCTCGAACTAACTGCCATTTTGAACCATATGCCAATTTTAGAATGATTAACAGGTCTCCTGGTAATGGACTGTAAATTGTACACATTTGATTCAACCAATGTAAAAAAGGTGTTGGCGCGCGAAGGGGATCTGGAGCATCTTTGGCCATTGATTGCGCTTCACTTGGTGACCAAGGTTTCAATATCGCGGTGTCGCCTATTGTTATTTTCGGAAATTGCTCAATTTGACACGGCTGTGAAGAGGTTGTAATGGGTATTGTTGGTGCAGCGTTTGACACTGTACCTGAAGCACCGAGTTGATTCGATTCTATGGATTTTCGGGTGGCGATTGCTATTGCGGCGAGTTCGGTGTCGTCTAGTCCGTTATCTGTGGGCAGTTTGGGAAACAATCCTGTACAGTCTTGGTTAACGGAAAGTCCTACTTTACGCGCTAGTTTCTGCAATCTGTTTAGGTCTATAACGAGTTGACGTTGGCTCCATACACAAAGTGTAGCGAGGACGGTTTTGTCTTTTCTGTTGTTTTGCGCTGTTTTAATAGCGTCTACTTCGGCGGCTGTTAACTCTATTTCAGTCATTAATTTATCAACATGTTCTGCATTACTAGTTGCTGTTATGTTCAACAGAGCTGTTCTATACACTTCTGGCCAATCTGGGTTGATTTGCATAGTTTTTTTTTGAAAATGTTAGACGCGATTTCTGGAGTTACTTCTTGTTTAACTGGTTTCGGTATTGGGTGTCGTTTTGCAGTGCGAATCCATGCATCTAAACAATTCTGTGTGTAATTAAAATCCCATTTCGGATCTGGTCCAGACGTTATTGTTTCTTTTAATTCTTGTAGTTTGCAAGAATCAAAAGAACCACCTATTGGCCAACAGCCATCTGTCCATTCGTACACATCATAAGTAAATGGAAAGACCGAGTATATGCCTTCTTCCCTCAAGACTATATCTGCGGGGGATCTTGGTGGCACTATAGGATCGTTTTTTTTTTTACCATAGCGAGTTCTTACCACCTCCGCTCGTTTTTTAATTTGCTTAGATACCGTTATTGTCACCTTAGCGTCCCGTTTTGATGAATTGGCGCCCATTTTACTCTTTATGACTGTGGGAGTCAGACGTTCTTTTGGAAAGAAAACACAAACAAATTAATACGAATAAAGGAATACACACACAGCTGATACAACAGATAGGGATATACGAAACAAAACACAATCACTTGGGTTATAGTTTTACGTCATGAATTCTTTAATGCTAAAAGTAGGCTATGTTAATGTTATTTAATAATTTTAAAACATGTGGGACTCAACGTAAATGGAGACCACAGATCTGTTTGATAAAGAAACAAAGAATTGTTACCTAACTGAATGATATTAATATATTTTGTACAAATTTGTAAATCAGAGTAAAGTCAATGTCTCAAAGGAGCCCGATTTATTTATTTCTATGTTAGTTTCAGGGTACTCACTCGTGGTTTGTCAATCAAACCTGTTTGAAGAATAAACTTCTGTGGAGTTGAATTGTCCTCTGGTTCTGGATCAGTGTCCTGAACTGCTACGTTTTTCGGGTATTCGTTCCTTGGGCATTGCTATTTATCTGAAAAAAAATCTATACGATCTCTCAGATCATATTAATACAACTCAGCAGTAAATCTATTACAATCGCATTCAAATACATTTCGAATTTCGGGACGGCGTAAAACTGCTTCTCCAGCGCTGTGGAAAGAAGAATGGTCTACAAGAGGTTGTAGACAACATGAAAGCAAAGCATGGAAAGAAAGGATAGAAATACGGCGCGAAAAATACATAACATAACAATTGGGATGAGACACAACGATGTTCTTTATATATTTTTTCTTTTCACAACCGAGGGGGGCCTATTCCCTCAGTTGTTTCAGTGCCATACTTACCTGCTGGCACTGTTTGCGTCCGTAAAGGCCGGACGTTATTTTTCTATTATATTTAGTTTTACCACTCGTCCACTTTTCTGAAAAAAAATAAGTTTAGTAACATGACAAGAAAAGTTGAACAGTGGTTAAATCAAATTTTTCGCCGTCGTTGGTGTCTTTAGGTTGGGAGGCTCCTCTATTTTATGTACATTTCATTCAGGTTCAAACAACATGAGGCCACTCAATTCATCCTACTTGGTTTTCCTGCGGGTGCAATCATCAGCCCTATTTGAAATAGATCTCTGTCTATTCATCATACCTTTGAACCGTTTCTGTCAGTGCAGAAACGGTGCAAAGGTCCGGGTCAAAATTAAATAACTTCTTCCCGTGGGTGCAATTATCAGCCCTATTTGAAATAGATCTCTATCTATTCATCATACCAGTGAAAGGTCTGTCAGTACAGAAACGTTCAAAGGTCCGAGGTCAGAATTGCATAACTTCCGAGGGACGTACATTACCCATTCATGTGAGGTCCAAGCAAATGCATTCACTGGTTGGCCGTATGTGGGGTCCCAAACTGTTTTATTACTGGGCTTACTGAATGGGTTCTACTTGGGATGCACATTCATTTGTAACACACCAACGTAACTCTTGTAATGTACGTAGTTCTTTGGAGGGTTGCTACCCTTACTGAGAGTAATCAAAACGTTCTCCGCCAACATTCCTGCATTCGTCACATAACAAGAGTTAATCTGCAGAGCGAAATCTTGCTAACGATTCGCACGGCACAAGTTTTCCATTCGTAGTAACAGTCTACTACTGGCCGATCATTGATGCCTATGTAGTACGGATTATCAATTCGTAGGGATTCCTAATTCTTGGATATTTTAGCAAAAAATATCAGACAGAGCCTCCGCCTAAATAAGAATTTAAATGAAACCTCATGCTTTTAGATCGATTTTCCCGTGGGTGCAATCATCAGCCCTATTTGAAATAGATCTCTGTCTATTCATCATACCTTTGCACCGTTTCTGTCAGTGCAGAAACGGTGCAAAGGTCCGGGTCAAAATTAAATAACTTCTTCCCGTGGGTGCAATTATCAGCCCTATTTGAAATAGATCTCTATCTATTCATCATACCAAAGGCAGGCAACTATGTCCACTTATCCACTCTTTAGCTGAATAGTTGTTTTAGTGCTAATCGCCTCCAAAGGTCCAGGTCAGATCCTAATCACATGTGTTTATCTATTTTCCAAATTCCGGATCCCGTCAGAGGGTCAGAATGGCAAGATAGTCATTTAAAAGAAACATAACTTACCAGTCTGATGATCTCATATTGGGATCCTGCCGACAACGCCATTTGATGAAGAGAAAGTTCTCTCACGGACACGTCGGACAGCGAAATATTTGATTTAATCTTAAAGCATGATCATGGGAAAGGTACCGGCAGCAAAGTTTACCACGAACACATTCGACGAGACAATAGATTCACAAGATTCTTATAGGGAACATTAACATTGTGGGAAGGAAGTGGGAGTGACCTTAGGACAAGTCAATTTGTAATACAATGGGTGGGTATTGGACATGTCTACAGAATTGGCTCTAAACGAGTTTACACAACAAAGAAGTCAGTCGATTGGCCTGGTCACAAAACCAGACTTCCTGGCTCCAGTGGGAGCTTGAATACGAATTAACTTAAGTTACAGGGAGAATGTATACAGTTCCTTAGAATGTAATAATTATATAAACAAGGTTAATATAATTTGTATGTGATTGTATATTTATAGTTATGATTGATATTTCCACGACAGAAGCAGATGTTCATCGGACACTCCTTCGGTGGTCATTGAATCCAGTTTTTCGGTATCATAGGTATTGCCTATTAAATCACATAGATAAGATTCGACCACACCATAGATTTTTCCGGGGGACACAGTCAACCCTGTAGTCTTCTTTAAAACAGTTTCTAAAAGTAACAGGAAGGGGTGTCTGTCCAGGATAACACAAATGTCCTGGTAGTGGGATTCGTAGTGATGATGTGACACTCCCTGCAGGCATGAATGGCGTCGTTGACTTGGACAATCACACTGGCATCCCCAGCAGACCGCTTGCTTCTGATGGCTGGTGATGGCTACCACACAGAGCCCCGTGGTAAATCGCAGAACAGCTAACGATGCAGGGTTTAAACGGATCTGTATTGATACAGGCCGTCCGTCATCTCTCATAGCAGGGTCCACCTCCAGCTCACTATCCTCTCCGATGTGTAGGAAGGTCAGATTCAATCCGGTCAGATAGACGGCATACTCTTGAAGCCAGTGGGGTCCGGGTTGTACATCCTTTAAATCAGCAGTCTCCATAGCCACACCCCCACTTTGCACATGTTCACCATTGACCTGTGCTGCATAGCGTATCAAAAATATACCATTAGAATATGAAAATAAAAAAATATACACACACACACACACACCTATTAATATAAGGTATAGCCTATCAAAAACACATTTAAAAAAAGGAAAATAAAACACCCTTAATACTACTAGCATGTACCCTCCACCTTCTTATACATTGCTGACATTTTCTAATGCTAGCATAACCCTAAACATACTCAAACACACCATGTACCCCCTCATCAAACCCAGACGACTCAAACAGGCACATTCGGCATTCATCATCAGTTGTGCTCCATGGTTCTTCATTCGTCTTAGCCATAGAATCAATCTCTGCAAAAATTCCACGTAGTGCAGACAGATCAGCCCACTGCATGAAAAAGACATTATCAAAATAATCAGCAGCTTCTAAAACACTGGTGCGTAGAGGAGAGCTACCGATGCAATGCATATCATAGCACTGTGGTAGCTCGTCTGTATCAACACAGCGTCTGAAAAAAATGAAATCCTGTGGTCTCTTCGTATGATAGTTTGCATCCATGCGATGAATCCTCGATTCATACTGAAAGGTCCAATGGAATACATGGCTTCCCGCATGCCATGTACCCTGGACACCGTCTAGCATGGGGCATAAATTCTCCAAGAAAAAATTCCACTCGTGAACGTTCAACCGCCACTCTGTAGCACAATCTTTAACATTCAAAATAACACAGCCATCGACCCATGATATTACATACTCCAAGCCGTATTCGCCCACGTGGGTGAATGAATCCCCGGCACTCCGGTCTCTCAAGCCTAAAACAGGCCTCGTTCTTTTGAGTGGAGCATTGAGCAGTACCGCATCTCCACAACTATTGACATAGTTAGACACAGGCGTACTATCGTTGGACATACCATCAGGCATCTGGTTTTCAATGTCCTCATTGCTCGACACAGAGTCGTCCATGGCGGGAGAAGACAATGGCGACGGGGTACGAGGGCCCCTATAGAACCAAAAAGCACTATCTGATCTACGGGTTTCTTCTGATGAGCAGTCCATGTCGAATGAAAAGAACACTGCAGACAACTTGATGAATGCGGGGACCCTACAGCAGCCGTCGCCCCCTTTTTAAACTATGTTTATGACCCATCATAAAACATAAACAGGAAGTGGTACCTGTGAATAGGGATCCCCCTTCACCCCCACCCCCTCCCCAACCGGAAGTGAGTTCAGATAGGAATGGCACCAAACAGTACGTATGATCAACTACTGGCATCTAGTTAATATATATATCTATGGTTGCAATTCTTCTCTCTCTATGGCTCTGGCAGCATCTTTAGACAGATGAGGAAGCCGGGGCCAATACGTCATAGGCCACGCCTACTGGATACAAACACAGCGCGGGAGTCAGATGAGGTCAGGAACATATGGCCGTCCCGTTGCTAGAACACGGCAGGTGGATGCCAACCGCCGAAAAACCCCAAGAAGAAGAAGAAGAAGAACACGGCAGCGCCAAACATTTCACTGACTGCTGCTTCCTCAACTTGGGCCAATACAGAGCTGGACTTGCTCAACGTCTGAAAATCAAGTCTGGATCAGTCCCAACTCTCCTCGGCTCAGCGACAAACCTCGAAAAAGTAAGTTAACTAACGCCATATCATTGTGTTGCTGTACTGTATATGGTTACCTTGTTAGCATTATAATGTTGCTTTAGCATTAGCGCTACAGCTAACAGCCAAGTTAATGTCGCTAATATTAAGGTAGATAGCATCAGTTATGTGTGTAAATACCATGGACCTATTAAAGAAAGGACAGTGGACTAATACATGGCCGCCCATTCATTCCTATAAATACACTCACTGTAAGTCGAGTGTGCATCTCAGCAAGCAAGGGGCATCACACGAGAATGGGCACAATTCAACAAAGGGGCTACAGGCACTGATCTCTACTGCTTGGATACCAAGGGAATGCAATGTTTAACAATGTCTGCTCATCATACAACAAACGAATACAACTGTATTCTACCGGCCACTGGACCGCAGTAGTTCTAGCGTTTTACTGATGAGGAGATTGACCTGTTAAACTCATCCTAAATACATATGGTGCGTTCCTGGGAACCCGTGTTTTCGCCCCCTTCTACCCTCTTGTACTCCCAGTTATAGCTGGTTATTTACGGGCAAAAGGGTGTACCTGGAACGCACTATTATAGGCATGTTTTCCCCTTCACACCTGATTCAAATCAAAGGGTTACTAGCTGATTTCTGCAGAGCTTGATGTCATGGTATTGGGTTGTTGAGATGAACTATAAAATATGTAAACAAATCAAGGATGTAATATCATTTCAGATAACTCATTTTAAGTATTAAGGTGCGGCCACACCAGACGCGTATCTCGCGTACTTCGCGTATGAAATCGCCATTTTTTCCATAGGGAACCATTGGTTTACGCGCGTATTACGCGTATAAGCAACATTTTACGCGCGTATTGCGCGTATGAGGCGCGTATATTTACGCGCTATACGCGCGTAAAGCGCGTATATCGCGTACATCTCAAGAGTTCAAAAAATTTAACTTTTTCCGCTCATACGCATGACGATTAGCCGATTAGCCCAATCAGCGTTGAGCTTGACCCGACGTCACTGGCAGAGACTAGTGAGCTTGGACAGAAGCATACGGCAGACATCTTTCTTTATTCTGTGTGGAAATAGTAACATAGTTACGCCATTAAATGCTTTTATGGAAACATTTCTAGCGAGAAATGTGCCATCGTACGACACCACGATGGTGTCGTACAGGGACAGGAACAAAACAGGGAGGGCGTGGGTCGACGTGGCAGAGGATATTGGCGTTCCTGGTAAGATCAGTGAATAATGTGTGTGTGTATTTTGCTTGGCTTGGCGTATAGCGCGTATAGCGCGTATTGCGCGTATGCGACCATTTTTGACACAAAATGGTCAAGCAACATTTTACCTGCGTATCTCGCGTAAAAAGTACGCGAGATACGCGTCCGGTGTGGCCGCACCTTTAGGCTAATGTAATTCACTAAACATGCTTCTTATATCTTCTTAAAACTTGCACCTGGAATACATACAAGGTAAAAAATGAACCTGCTTGAACCGACGTCACTAGAGTAGTGCCGCTTGCACAGAAGCATACGGCCGACATCTTTCTTTATTCTGGGTGGAAATAGTAACATAGTTACGCAATTAAATGCGTTTATGTAAACATTTTTAGCGAGAAATGTGCATTTTAATTTCATAATGTTCGCTCGTTGAATGTGAAGGATGATTGGTTTGATAGTTCTGACGAAGAGGGAACGCTCCATTCACTTGCATGGACAGCGTCTCTGGTTGCTAAGCAACCTCAACGTCTTGGCGGACTATCTGCTGATCAACACTACGAATGCTGGAAACACACCAGACACACCATGTGAAGTTATTTAACCCGATTATTGTTATTTATAACAAGATCGTGGATGCCTGGGCTGATATAACAGTCTCAACTGTGGTCTAAGCTTTCACGAAGGCAGGAATAATCACTGAACTGCCAGGCAACAGCAGCGACACTGACTCGGATAATGACGAGAGGGATCCGGGCATGTTGGATGCCGTACTCGCCCAACTGTTCAATTCGGACACACAAGAATTCGAGGGATTCGTAGACGGGGAATGAACTGAAAAAGTGAGCTTATTGTTAAGAGATATTGATATTGATGAGATATTGTTAATATGCACATTAACGTTTGAACATCGTTACCATGGGATTGACCGGAGTTGTCAGAACGCTTAATAAAGTTTGACTTTATCCGACTGTTTTGTTGACATTCCCTTTAGCACAGCTCGGTCTAGTCGATGCATAACGCAACCTCAGTCAAACGTTTGACTGCAGTATCTTCTATTCTATGCGCCTTATAATCCGGTGTGCCCTATACATGAAAACAGTTCTAAAATAGGCCATTCATTGAAGGTGCGCTTGATAATCCGGTGTGCCGTATAGTGCGGAAAATACGGTAGCTCTCGTTTGTATTTCTTTCGAAATGGTGAACTTTTGCATGGAGCCATCTTCTATGTCAGATCCAGTACCCTCCGCCAATGTACTTCAGTTTTATCAACAGCCTCTGTTATCTTAGCTTCAGACGCTGTGGATGTTAGTTTCTGCTGGTGAAGTCCCACCCACTGGCACTGCTCTAATAGGTCTGTAGCGTCAGTGGGTCCCACCCCCTAGAGGGGGGTGGGACTAGTGGTTGTAGTCGTACGAGAATCATCCCCTCTTACGCCTCGTGCCCACTGCACCGTCAGTCAACGGACGTGGGAAGGCGTGGCTGACGGATGGGGGAGTAGTCTTTGCAGAGGCATCCGTCAGCCAATCAAATCGCTTCGCCGGGTTCTTCCCGCTTCTTCCTGCTTGTTGCGAGGCAAGATGACCCGCTTTCCCGCTTTCCAGTATCGTCAGAGCCCGAGTCGCGTCACAGTGCTTAAATTTGCATACGCGATCTGATTGGATGACGGAACCGTCGCTGCCGAAAAAGTTGAACATTTTTCAACTTTCTGAGGAGGAGCTGGTTTATCATTGAGAATGATAAACCAGCTCCTCTGTCTTGAAACCCTTCTGGGCTCTTGACTGATTCCATCTTTGAAATGCAACTCCCAAGAAAATAGGAAGTGTAACGCCCCGTGCCCACTACCTCCGTCAGTTGACCGTTGCCCATTGACTTTGAATGGGGACGGACGCGCAATGCATTGTGGATCCGTCCGTTCAGTTGGAGCGTTCGCCACCGTCAGAAAGTTGAAAAATGTTCAACTTTTTCGGCAGCGACGGTTCCGTCATCCAATCAGATCGCGTATGCAAATTTAAGCACTGTGACGCGACTCGGGCTCTGACGATACTGGAAAGCGGGAAAGCGGGTCATCTTGCCTCGCAACAAGCAGGAAGAAGCGGGAAGAACCCGGCGAAGCGATTTGATTGGCTGACGGATGCCTCTGCAAAGACTACTCCCCCATCCGTCAGCCACTCCTTCCCACGTCCGTTGACTGACGGTGCAGTGGGCACGAGGCGTAAGAGGGGATGATTCTCGTACGACTACAACCACTAGTCCCACCCCCCTCTAGGGGGTGGGTCCCACTGACACTACAGACCTATTAGAGCAGTGCCAGTGGGTGGGACTTCACCAGCAGAAACTAACATCCACAGCGTCTGAAGCTAAGATAACAGAGGCTGTTGATAAAACTGAAGTACATTGGCGGAGGGTACTGGATCTGACATAGAAGATGGCTCCATGCAAAAGTTCACCATTTCGAAAGAAATACAAACGAGAGCTACCGTATTTTCCGCACTATACGGCACACCGGATTATCAAGCGCACCTTCAATGAATGGCCTATTTTAGAACTGTTTTCATGTATAGGGCGCACCGGATTATAAGGCGCATAGAATAGAAGATACTGCAGTCAAACGTTTGACTGAGGTTGCGTTATGCATCGACTAGACCGAGCTGTGCTAAAGGGAATGTCAACAAAACAGTCAGATAAAGTCAAACTTTCTGACGGTGGCGAACGCTCCAACTGAACGGACGGATCCACAATGCATTGCGCGTCCGTCCCCATTCAAAGTCAATGGGCAACGGTCAACTGACGGAGGTAGTGGGCACGGGGCGTTACACTTCCTATTTTCTTGTACGCAAAAATCGTCAAATTGCGTCATAAAAAACAGGAAGTGTTGGAGATCGATACGGATCTCTCCAGTCTCTCCAGAAAATAAGGAAATGATGCTAGACCACTCAAAAATATGCGGGGGGTTCTAAAAATACAAAGCTTATGTGAAATGGGTGAAATTGCCCTTTAACCTGGCCAACGACTTGAGCTTTGAGTCTAGGGAGGAGGGGGCTGGAGGTGACGTCCCTCTCCAAAACTGTGAATCTTTGTCAGCAGTACACATTTTAAACCCTCTGTGTCAATGTTGCATACATTTAAAGAGTTTTTTTCACGTGTACAAATAAACAATGCCTCCCTTTATGCAAATATACTTTTTCCTTTCTTTCTCCCTCTGCAGAAGTCTGCGATGCCTTTGTAGACCGTAGCACTCAGCGCGGCGCCGCCTCAGAGAGTCTGGGTGTGGACACCCCTGGCTCCTCCCACATGTCACAGCGAGGAGCTGAAGATTCTGAGCGTCTACGGAAAAGGGGAGGGCCCACTGGCGGAGGACGGCCATGTCACCCTCTTCACCGCGTCAGAAGTGGAGGCCCTGAACTCGCTGTTTGCGGCCCACAGCGCGGCCAAGAGCCTGGAGCGCGGCGAGCGGCTGGTCTGCTGCGAGGAGCTGAGTGTGCAGGTTGGAAATCATCTTATCATTCACCATCCAAAAGAGGGGCTTCC
Organism: Gadus chalcogrammus; assembly: GCF_026213295.1. NCBI lineage: Eukaryota > Metazoa > Chordata > Actinopteri > Gadiformes > Gadidae > Gadus > Gadus chalcogrammus. Next base: position 35,178,044 of record NC_079415.1, on the reverse strand, counting down.
TCTGTTACAACTCTAAAACAAACCAATAGAAAGCCCACACCTTTATGATTAAGTAAACGTTCTTACACCGCCAAATTTGCCCGTCTTATGCCCAACTAATCTGTCGTTAGTGGGGATTGTCATCTATTCTGTGAAAATGAAAGAATATGTCTTGTGTGTGTTTCCTTCTTATGTGGAAAGCAGCAGACCCCAGACACCATTTCAATCAAGGTTGAAGAGGATATTGGTGGAGGCATGCCCGCTGTAGGTTAATAATACACATTGCATCTATGCAAGAAAACAACCTTGATCAACTGAGAATGTACTCGAATCTGCCTTCTCAGTAGGAGCCTTTAACCCTTGACCATTCAAAGGGCGACCAGGAAAATGCATAATCAACAAATAGAAGTTAGACAGAATGTCAAAATATAATTCTTCCAATACACAAGTGTGTACAAAGTACATACTGTATACCTTTGTGAAAATGATTAATTAAAACATTACTTTCTCTCTTTCTCTGTTTTCCTCTCTGAAGAAGACAATGACATCAGAGACTGCAGAACGCAGCGTGGCGCCACCTCGGAGAGTCTGCGTGTGGACGCCCCTGGCTCCTCCCACATGTCAAGTCACAGCTGCGCATCCTGAGTGTTTACGGACAAGGGGAGGGCCCACTGGCGGTGGACGGCCATGACACCCTCTTTGCCGCGTCAGAACTGGAGGCCTTGAGCTCGCTGTCCGCTGACCACAGCGTGGCCAAGAGCCTGAACTGCAGCGTACGGCTCGTCCGCCTTGAGGAGCTGACTGGGCATCAGGGCGGCCGCAAGGGCCGGTCCGGTGTCTTGTGTGGAAAGGTTATTCCCAACAATGCCAATATGATCGTCCACATGAGGACTCACTCCGGCGAGAAGCCCTACAGGTGTGACCAAGGCATGAAGTGCTTCAGTCAGAAAGGCAACCTGAAGAACCACCTGAGGACTCACACCGGCGAGAAGCCCTACAGGTGTGACCGATGCCCGAAGCGGTTCAGTCTGAAAGGCACCCTGAAGACCCACCTGAGGAGTCACTCCGGAGAGAAGCCCTACAGCTGTGACCTATGCACGAAGTGCTTCAGTCTGAAAGACCATCTGAAGACCCACATGAGAACTCACTCCGGCGAGAAGCCCTACAAGTGTGACCAATGCACAAAGCGCTTCAGTCTTGGCTGCTACCTGAAGAACCACCTGAGGACTCACACCGGCGAGAAGCCCTACAGGTGTGACCAATGCCCGAAGTGCTTCAGTCTGAAAGACCATCTGAAGACCCACATGAGAACTCACTCCGCCGAGAAGCCCTACAAGTGTGACCAATGCACAAAGCGCTTCAGTCAGACAAGCCACCTGAAGAACCACCTGAGGACTCACACTGGCGAGAAGCCCTACAGGTGTGACCGATGCCCGAAGTGCTTCAGTCTGAAAGACCCCCTGAAGCGCCACCTGAGGACTCACTCTGGGGAGAAGCCCTACGTGTGTCTGCAGTGCAATGCCAGCTACAGCGACCCACGCACTTTGCGAGTGCACATGCTCAAGCACACTTTGACACGGGGTAACGTGACGCTTTGATTGAGACCTCTGTCTGGTATTGATTTAAATTACTGCTTTTAGTTTTTCTTTTCATCACGATTAAACGCTTTCAACTTTCGATTCACTTTCTGTTTTTATTAATTGATGTCCGTGTTGAATAACTTGTTTCTAGGACACTTCTGACAGCAGAATATTTGATTGAATGTAGAGCTTGATCAGGGGAAGATACAGGCAGCAAAGTTACCAAGCATACAGGCAATGAGACAATGGGTGTACATGATTCTTATGGGAAACGTTGACATCGTGGGTAAATACAAAGGAAACAAAGGTCAGGGGGAGGGGCCTTCGCGGAGTTTAGGATTGGCCAGAGGAGAGACCAAGATAAATTGCAATTCACAATATGGGTGAAGTGGACATGGCTGCAAGACAGTTAAAGCAATATACACAACAAAGAAGTCTGTGGATTGGCCTGAGTATCAAACTTGGTGCCCACAGTTTCAAATGCAAACTATCTAAACACCTTTCTATTAGAGAGGGCAGGAGGTATCTCAAGGTCCATGGAGAATGCATAGAAATTCATTGAAATTGACTCATTATTCAGACAGGGTTCATATAATTTGTATATTAAAGTTGAGCTTGATATTGTCACAACATTGTCATTATCGCTATCTTTGTTATTACAAAAAGCCTGCAAAGTTCACTTGTGAAGTAGACTGCGATTGAACCGCACATTATACATGATTGTGTTCATTCCACTGACCTTTCCATTCCGTGCGCTTAATGCTAACTACCTTGGATGGATTGTATCATAATAGGTGATAATGGTTGAAGATGATCCATTTTAAAAGGTCCCTGGTTAAATGTCTAGATCTCAGTGATGCTCAGTTTAGGCCGGTCGTCCCTCTAGAATGCAGCATTATTCTAACGGGACAAAGTCAGAAGATTCCTAGCATTGGTCCCCCTTCACTCCCTGTTTGCAGCGGCGGCTGGTGATCCAATTCGTGGGTGGGGTGCAGTAATGGACGGGGGTCCTCCCCAAGAAAATATAGAATAGGTTTCTGGGATGCCCACTAGCTAAAAATGTATTCTGATTCATAGCCTACATCCTGACTTGCAGGGCCTGGACAAGCTTACACTGCTTTCACTTTCATTCCAATAGCCATTGCTATTTGACCCATGGTTGTTATTCTGATATTGAGGCATATCTTGATCAATGTCCTATAGTGGTTTACCCGAGTCTCAAGGTCTGTGACAAATGCAGTTTGGGACCGTTGTATATATATTTTACATGCTACATGCCAAAAGACTTCATTAATATGTAACCTACTTGTTCCTTTTAAGTATAACATTGCATAAGGAGTCCAATTCCTCCACTGAAATGGGTAGAAAGTGCTTTTACGGCTCTCTGCTAATTAAAGGTTGGGTACGGAATTCGCTTTTTTGGCCATTTTTGCAAAATTACTTTAAATCCTTATCATAACCCGCTTACAGCCACTGAGTTAGAAGTACTGACATGAAAATTAAACAAGTCAATCATCTGTGGAACGGGCAGGGCTCGAAAAACTCCAGCCAATCATTTCCATTGCCACCGAGTTGCATTGGACAGTAAGTACGTCAATCAAACGGTCGTACTGCACTCCCCCTCCCCCGCGCCCCGCGTGCGACCCCTTCGTGCAGTACTCGTGACCCAGAGCTCGTGACCCAGAGCAAGCTCCTGTTTGTTGTTGTCCTGCGGTAGCTACTGGAACTAGTTAATCCCCATTTGGACCTAGCAGTAGAAGACAATTTCCATGGCAGACAAGACGCCACCATCCCCACCACCACCACCACCGCCAGCAAAGAGAAGGAAAACTCTTTTTCAGAGAGTAATTGATAATAAAAACGCTGAAAGAGAAAAACTGAAATCAAGAATAATCCTAGGCGCTGCTTTCAAACGTCTGCGGCAACTGAAGGACGAGAAGGGTCTAAAAACCGATGCTTATGTGGCGGTTGACCTAGTTTCAGAGTTTAAACCGTTTATACTCGGTAATACCGGTGTTGAGACGAGTGTATTACTCGGTGTGAACATTTCCACACCGCGGCAACCCTAGTGAAAACCAGGACTTCCAATACAATTATATGAAACAAACATACATTTTCTAAAAATAGTAATTATTTATGTGACCGTTTAATGTTTATAACATCTGGTGCAACCATAGCCGCGAGAACGTATTGTAACGACCTCGCCGGTGACATAATCATGTCGAGTCATTAGTTGAAGGTAGTTTTAATGAACCAAAAACCAGGTCACTGAAACCCGTAACATTGTAACAACCTTGTAACTGTCATGTTACAAGGTCACTGTCATGTTACAAGAACCAACAGCTGAAAACCGGACCCAAACAAACCCCAGTTACCCCGGCAACACGGTCTCACTCGCGTGCAGGCCCCCACCCTCCTGTTCTTCCAAGGCCCTCCCCCAGCTGACCTAATGATTCGCCCCCCACGCTGATTGACAAGAAGAACATTACAATACATGCACATAGAACAACTGGCATAACGGACAACGAAATATAATGTAACACATAACACACAAACTATTTAACTGTCCCAGGGTCGCTACATTGCCTCCCCCCTTCAAAGTTCCTCGTCCTCGAGGGAACAAACAAAGTCTCGGAAGCGACCCGGCGCTCTCCTCTCCCTACGAGGCCGCGTTGGGGCCACGGGGGGCTGGGGAGAAGCGCCTGGGGGCGAGAGGGGCCCACGAGTGTCAGGCCCGGGGGTGGGCAGGGGGAAAGGGAGGGGCGGGGCTGGGGGCCAAGTTGCTGACTGTGGTGATCGACAGGGAGGGGAGACAAGGATAGGGTTAGGTGGGGACCCAGGGCCAGAACACTGAGGTGTGCGTGTCCGGGGCCCATTCGCACCGGTGCGGGGAGCTGCAGGGCTCGCTGGAGTAGGTTGAGGGGTGGCGGTGCCTCGATAAGGGGCTAACCGGTCTCTGTGGAGAGCCACCCTCCTTCCCCGAGGTGGTAGCTGGACCCTGTACACCACCTCCCCCATCCTCTCAAGGACCCTGCATGGCCCGATCCACTCGCTATCGAGCTTTGGGCATCTTCCCTTCTTTCTTTGCGGGTTGTAGGTCCAGAACAGCTCCCCAGCCTCAAAGTGCCTGCCACGGGAACGCACATCATAGTTCCTTTTCTGCCTCACCCCTGCGCTCAGCAGCTGTCCCCTGGCGAAGGAGTGAGCCGTCTCCAGGCGGTCCTGGAGTCTCCTGGCATACTCTGGGCCGGGAGGAACAGGGGGAGAATCGGGCGGCCGGCCAAACGCCAGGTCAGCTGGGGTGCGAAGCTCCCTGCCCAACATCAGCAGAGCAGGCGTGCAGGACGTCAACTCCTGGACAGCTGACCTGTATGCCATTAACACCAGAGGCAGATGATTGTCCCAGTCCCGCTGATGCTCAGCCGAGACAATGGCCAGCTGCTGCTCCATACAGCGATGAAATCGCTCCACCAAGCCGTCACTCTGTGGGTGCAGGGGGGTAGTACGGCTCTTCTGCATGTCCAGCCTGCTACATAAAGCCGCAAAGACACGGGATTCAAAATTTCTCCCCTGGTCACTGTGGATGGACTCCGCTGCCCCAAAACGGCTAATCATCCCCCCGACCAAAGCGTCCGCTATGGTCTCCGCCCCCTGGTCAGGCAGAGCGTACGCCTCCGGCCACTTGGTAAAATAGTCCATGGCCGTGAGGACATACTTGTTCCCCCTCTCTGTGCAGGGTAGCGGGCCCACCACATCCACCCCAACCCTCTCCATAGGGGACCCCACAGGGAACTGCTGTAGCTGGGCATGGGACCTTTCAGTGGGGCCTTTGCGGGCTGTGCAGCCATCACAGCGGCGACAGAAGTCCTCGACGTCCCTCTTGTGCTGCCCCCAGTAGAAGCCAAGGCGGAGGCGACGCAGGGTCTTTGTCACCCCAAAGTGCCCTGAGCCCACGGCACCATGGACCGCTTGAAGTACTTCCCCACGCAGAGAGTGAGGCACCACCACCTGCCACCTCACCTCTCCGGTGGCGGGTTCCTTCCAGGCCCGCTGAAGCACGCCATCCCACAGTCGCAGGGCCTCGAACTTAGCCCACAGTCCCTTGGTGACCAGGGAGAGAACGGCCACTTCTTCCCATGGGGGCCGCCGCTGTTGGTCCAACCACTGGAGCACTGGTCGAAGGTCTGCGTCCTCCTCCTGCTGCCGTCTCCATCCTGCGGTGTCGACCTCCCGGAGCTCACAGCAGACTGGGGACGCCACCTCCACCGCAGAACATCCCTCCTCCTGGCTGCACAGCTCCTTCTCACGGCTCTCCATCCTTTCACAGTAGCGGCAGTCATCCTGACTGCAGGGGCGTCGGGAGAGGGCGTCTGCATTAGTATGGCGTACCCCTGCCCTGTGCACCACACTGAAGCTGTAGGACTGCAGCTCCTCGATCCACCGTGCGACCTGCCCTTCTGGCTCCTTGAAAGACATGAGCCACTGGAGCGCGGAGTGGTCAGTCCTTACAGTGAAGCGCAGGCCACAGAGGTAATACTTGAAGTGGCGTACAGCTCTAACGATAGCCAGCAGCTCACGACGAGTGACGCAGTAGCGGCGTTCAGCTTTGTTAAATGTCCTGGTGTATTACCCCACCACCCGCTCCCCTTCCGCCCCCTCCTGTGCCAGCACGGCGCCATTGCCAACGTTACTAGCGTCCGTGTCCAGGATGAAGGGCAGGGCAGGGTCAGGAGGGGAGAGCACCGGGGCTTTGGTGAGAGCTCCCTTGAGTGTCTCGAAAGCAGACTGGCAATCCTCTGCCCACACAAACTCCCTGTCCTTCTGTAGCAGGCGGAACAGGGGAGCGGCCACACAGGAGAAGCCCCTCACAAAGCGTCTGTAGTAAGACGCCAGTCCGAGGAAGCTTTTCAGCTGTCTGTCAGTGGGGGTGGGCCAGTCCTGGACAGCTTGCACTTTGTCCTCCATGGTGCTAATGCCTTCTCCCCCCACCCTGTGCCCAAGGAAAGTTACCTCTCTCCTCAGGAAATGGCACTTATCAGGATGGAGCTTCAAGCCCGCCGCAGCTACTCTCTCCAGAACCTGACGCAGCGAGGCAAGTGCTGTCTCGAAGGAGCCCCCGTGTGCCAGTATATCGTCCAGGTAGACGATACACTGCTGCCGGGGGATGCCGGCGAGCACTCTGTCCATCAGCCTCTCGAAGGTCGCAGGTGCATTGCAGAGGCCGAAAGGGAGGACCCGAAACTGCCACAATCCTCTGCTAGTGCAGAATGCAGTCTTGGGTCTGGCGTCCGGGGCGAGAGGGCACTGGAAGTTGCCAGAGCGGAGATCGAGTGAGGAGAACCAGGACGACCCAGCTACGACATTTAAGGCCTCATCAATGCGCGGGATGGGGTAGGAGTCCTTCCTCGTCACTGCGTTAAGTGGCCTGTAGTCAACACAGAATCTCCACTTACCCCCCTTCTCAGGCACCATCACCACGGCTGCTGCCCAGGGACTATCTGAGGGCTCTATGAGGCCTGCCTGCTGCATCTCCCACAGCGCCTGGTCCGCAGCCTCCTGGCGGGCCAAGGGCAGGCGACGCGGGCGCATTCTGATGGGCCTGGCATCCCCAGTGTCGATCTCATGCTGCACCAGGTGCGTCTGACCCACATCGCTCTCATTCAAGGCAAAGCTGTCCTTAAACTCTGCCAGTAGTAGCCACAGCTGCTCCTGCTGTTGAGGGTCTAGTCCATCACAGTGCCCCTGCCAAATTGCCCGCACAGTCGACAGCACAGTCTTCTCACCTGTCTGAGGAAGCTGGGCAGGGCAGGGGAAGGGGCCCAGGCTCATGAGGTGGGGTGCTGGAGTGGCAAGGGAGTAGTCTGTACGGGCCGAAACATTGACACAAGGGGGTGGGAGGGAGGGAGAAGGGTTGCGGGAGGAGGACTGAGACAATGGACAGGGATCAGGAAGACAGGGTGGTTGGAAGGTCTTTGCAAGGGGGTGAAGGGGGCCGGTGACTGGTCCATCTGAGCTGTTGTCGGTTGGGGCCGGATGTAGGAGGTGTTTGGCGGGGCCATATAGACTGTGGGCCCTCCTTGGAAGCCAATCGCCCCCCTCTCCAGGTCCAGCTGGCAGCCTGTACACCGCAGGAAGTCCAACCCTAGGATACAGGGGTCCTGCACAGCGGCTACCCACACTGGGTGGAGGACAGTCTTTCCCCCTACGCAGATGGACAACAACCCCTTCCCTTTCATGGGGGCCCTCTCCCCCGTGACTGTGCGGAGCTGCACAGTTGTAGGTTGGAGTACCGTCCAGGTCGGCAAAATGTCTGGCCTCACCAGGGTCACAGTAGACCCCGTATCGACTAAAGCCAAACAGGCCACCCCCTCAACAGTGACAGGAACATGACAAAAGTCCCCCGCCCAGGTCCGCCCCACCACGACAACAGGCTCCAGGACGTTGTCGTCTGCTTCTGGGGGGGGTGGAGCCCCGCCCCCCCGGCTGTGATGATGGGCTCCTCCAGACGACGACGGCGGGGGTAAGGGGGCAGGGCCTCGCGTCTCCCCAATTACGCGGACCCTGACCCGTTTCCCTGGGCTCTCACCGTTGTAGGGCACTCTCTGACAAGGTGGCCAGGCTGCCCGCAGCCCCAGCAGACCCTCTGCTCTCGACGAGACGGGGGGCGGCGGTCCGCCTGCATAGAGACAGCGCGGACGAGTTCAGTGAGCTCGTCCACCCAGGCTGGCTTCTGTGAGTCCTCACTCCTCTCCCTTGCCGATCTCACCATCGGCTGAGGAGCAGGATGATCGTCGATTGCTCCAGCCCACACCAGCTCCCTCTCTATGGCCATCTCCAAGGCCTCTTGCAAAGTCTGCGGGTGGGCTAGCTGGGTCTGGATGCGCAGTTCTGTAGGGGAAAGGGCCTGGAGAAACTGATCCCGAGCGAGTTCGCTCTGCACGGCTGGCGGCATGTGGGCGTATGCTCGCCGAGACAGGCTCTCGATATCGTTGGCCAGGGCCCGCAGCGTCTCCCCCGGCTTCCTGCGCCTATTGCAGAGTTCCGAGCGCATTAGCCCCGGCTTAACACATAGTCCAAAACGCCTCCTTAGTGCCCCCACTAGGGCAACATAGTCCCCCCTGTCCTCTGGGCTAAGCAGCAACAAACAAGACAATGCGTCGTCCGCCAGACACATCGCAAGCTGCAGCGCTTTGACCTTCACTGACCATCCGGCAGCATCGGCTAAAAGTTCAAATTGCGCGTGGAAAGCTTCCCAGTCAGCCTTACCGGTGTATCTAGGCGTCTTGATGGACACCGGGCTTGATGTGAGGAAGGCGCCGCCATGTCTGTCGCCGTGAAAATCATCTTTTCCAACGGCGGCTGGTTCCCGTTGGGCTCTACCCCTCACCAGAGACTCCGAAGCTACTCCACACGCCCCCTCGCCGTAGTCGTCCATCTCTATCTTCACCCGACAGTCCGCAGGGAGCATTATTGTTGTAGAGAAAAAAAAGTGACAACAAAAACAGGGCTAACGGCGATAGCAACTTCGGCTGACTCGCCGAGCACAGCAGGACCGAGAAAAAAATAAAATAAAATAAATAATGATAATAGTTTCACTTCTGACACCAATGTAACGACCTCGCCGGTGACATAATCATGTCGAGTCATTAGTTGAAGGTAGTTTTAATGAACCAAAAACCAGGTCACTGAAACCCGTAACATTGTAACAACCTTGTAACAACATAGAACCAACAGCTGAAAACCGGACCCAAACAAACCCCAGTTACCCCGGCAACACGGTCTCACTCGCGTGCAGGCCCCCACCCTCCTGTTCTTCCAAGGCCCTCCCCCAGCTGACCTAATGATTCGCCCCCCACGCTGATTGACAAGAAGAACATTACAATACATGCACATAGAACAACTGGCATAACGGACAACGAAATATAATGTAACACATAACACACAAACTATTTAACTGTCCCAGGGTTGCTACAGTATTCTCAGCTGGGGGTGCTGGAAAAAAAAAACTCAGCCTGCACTAGACTCGCAACTCTTTACATTGATAAAAAAAGATATATAGCAGCGCAGCTCAATTACACCAGTGAATGCGCGCACAGTTGAAAATCGATCGTTGTGTTCACTTCCTTCACACCATGGTTCACATCCAGCTGCTCACAGAACAAGTTTAGCGCACTACCGCTACCCTCACACTTTTTCATACCCTTTTTTCAGCACTAGGTCAGACTCGCTTTGCCACGGGCCGAAACAGTTCGGAGCGACCACAGCCAGAGCGAACACAGCGGGGCAGAGGAGTGTCAGGAATAGTCTTTGGTGTACACATCAGTACGGCCTATTTGCACTACTGTTTAGTGGCAATGCAATGTTTTATTCTATGCCTTTTTATTTTCGTATATTATTTCAATGAATACAATTTATTTATTCATAAAAACAAGATCTGGTCTTCAAATCTTTTTTTCCAAATATAGGTCGTCTTACAATGGGGTTTGTGTTTATATTCGGACCAATACGGTACAGCGGGCGCTCACATGACGTTAAGCATTTCCTGGTGCATAATGTGACGCTTCAGAACCTAAAATCCCGTTTCTCCCCGTTGACACGACAACACGTAACCGGCGTTTTCAGAAATCTCCACTTTGGCCGGAGTTTTTAGAAATGATCGTTTTCTGTGATAAGACCTAAGGGCCTCGGACAGGGGGTGTTGCAGCACCCCCAGCACCCCTACTACCCGCGGTACTGGGTGCAACTTACAGCTGAATGTAGTGCCATGTTGTTAAACGAAAACCTACGCTAGCCTGGCTCGCTCTCGCGCATCTCTGTTCGCGCTCGTGCATGATTGCGCGTCCAGATACTTGGAATGGGTGGAGTCAGATTCAGCGTTGAAGGAGAGGGGGTAGGACCATTTGAGTTGTGTATTTTCAAAATCTGCTGGCGTTTCGCAAATCGCATACCCAACCTTTAACAAACTATCACTTCTCTCTGCATGTAGTTATGTTGCGCAATGCACGAATGCTGCTGAGGGAGGTAGCCTTTTAGATTCATTGGCTGAATTGTCCAATCAGCTCCAAATTCCTACAATGTGTTGAAACACAAGACAGTGTAGTGACAAGTGTTTCTTCAATACTCTGAGTAATTCAGTTACTGTTGGGAAAGGAGAATAAGCCTATCTTGATGAATCCTTCATCATGTTGTGTGTTCATTAACGGGGGTAGGGTTTGTGTTCGGTCTTTCTTCTTCTTTCTTCTTTTTACTTGCTTATTGTGGTGTGTGTGTGTGTGTGTGTGTGTGTGTGTGTGTGTGTGTGTGTGTGTGTGTGTGTGTGTGTGTGTGTGTGTGTGTGTGTGTGTGTGTGTGTGTGTGTGTGTGTGTGTGTGTGTCGCTGCAGTTCAGAAGGTGAACTGCACCGTGGAGGATTCACCGCCCCCTAGTGGTTCCACATGCATTTACTTTGATACGTCTTTGATGTGTCGTTGAGAAAAAACTAAGTGTATGGTGTTTGGAAATAAGAAAAAGCTGCCATCACAGACAATTTTACAACATCAATCTTGAGAGAGTCAAGTACTTTAAGTTTCTAGGAATGTGGTTTGACGAAAGAATGACAGGGAAAAAGCATATTGAGATGGTAGCTTTGAAGTGTGGGAAAATAAATAATGTCCTTAGGTGTGTGGCTGGATCAGACTGGGGGTCTGATAGAGAATCAATGATGAGGATTTACAGAGCAATGATAAGATCAGCAATTGATTATGGATGCATGGTTTATGGATCAGCAGCTCTTTCAGTGTTAAACAAATTAGACATAGTCTAATTTGTGGCAGTCTTATGGGCCTTACGATGGGTGGAGGATAATAAACAGGGGTATTCAATAGTATGTAGTGATTCAGCTGCAGCTTTCATTTCAATAAAAGAAGGAAAATCCAAGTCCAGACCGGATTTAATTGTGGAAATACTACAGTCTGTGTTCAGAATTTACAAGGCGGGGAGGGAGGTGGGGTTTCTCTGGGCGCCGGCTCATGTGGGTGTGAAAGGGAACGAGGAGGCGGCTGAGGAGGCAAAGAAGGCGGTGAAGGAGGAAACAGTGCAAATTCATTTGCAATATGGGGCACCCGAGTACATGGAAAAAATAAACAGGGCTCTAAAAGAAAGGTGGCAAAATTCTTGGGAGAAGGAAAGGAAGCGAAGGGCGTACTTTTCAATACAGGAAAATGTAAAGAAAGATAGGTGCACTTTTAGGTGCATAAGAAAAGATGATGTAGCAATCACAAGACTGAGGCTTGGACACTGTGGGCTGAGGAGTGGGCTGGCTCTGATTGGCAAACAAACAGATGGCAGGTGTGAGTGTGGAGAAAGAGAGACTGTAAAACATGTACTTCTCCAGTGTGGGCGCTATTCCAGGCAACGGAGGACTCTGTACCGGAGGCTTGGATCAGCTGGAGAATCAGTTATTAGTATGCGCACCCTTTTAAATCTGGATTCAGTGGATAAAACAAAGGAATTGATGGACTACCTTCACATCATTGGAGTATATAAAAGGATTTAAAGTTTAGGGGGGAATAACAAACAGTGCCTGCCTAAATAAAAGAAGAAGAAGAAGAAGAAGAAGTTACGCCTCCTACTACAAGTTACGCCCACAACAAGTTACGCCTCCGTCTTGCAGGACGCAGACGGACCCTACTCTACGATCGTGTACACGTAGTTCTTTCCTTGAGAGACACCATGGCTCGCAAACGAGCGAAGCATAGCAGTTGCTTCGTGTTTGGATGTACAAATGAACACAAAAGTCTATATTTTGTTCCTTCCTCCGAGCCGCTGAAGAACCAGTGGGTTAATTTTATTGTCTCTGGAAATGCGCCAGTCTGCGCCAAACATTTCACTGACGACTGCTTCCTCAACTTGGGCCAATACAGAGCTGGACTTGCTCAACGTCTGAGAATCAAGTCTGGATCAGTACCAACTCTCCATGGCTCAGCTACAAACCTCGGACAAGTAAGTTAACTAACGCCATATCATTGTGTTGCTTTACTGTATATTGTTCCGTTGTTACTATTATAATGTTACTTAGCATTAGCGCTACAGCTAACAGCCAAGTTACTGTCGCTAATGCTACGGTAGATAGCATCAGTTATGTGTGTAAATACCATGGACCTATAAGAAAGGACAGCGGACTAAATCATGGCCGCTGTAGCACCCGATTTGGTTCCCCCCCAGTTCCTGTTCCCCCTTACGCTGATTTACTGATGAGCCGTGCGTAGTTGCTATGTTACCGTACGTACTTGAGGAAGAAACGCAAATTGATAACAGCTGGATGTACGGAAAGCGAAATGGGACAAACCTCACACCAGGCTGTGCGGCAGTAGTCGTCTACTAGTCTGCTACGTTTATTTTAGCGTCACTACACAACTATAACACACACACGTTATTGTCAATCTTTGCAAAGGAATACGGTTAAAAGAGAAAAATAGGGGAAACCATCTCCATCAATAATGTATTTATTATGGCTGGACAAAGATTAAAAGTTTTAATCGCATCAACTCGCGATTAATCACACTTTTATCCACTCCAATTTAAGTTGAATGAGATATCAAATTGAATGACACATTATCATTTATACCAAATGTACTTATCAATAACTTGGCCAAGTTTTCTTGAGGGAGTTTTATTGAGTCACCCAGTGTGGTTTGAATATGATAATTACGGAACACTATTATAGGCATGTTTTCTCCTTCACACCTGATTCAAATCAAAGGGTTATTAGCAGATTTCTGCAGAGCTTGATGTCATGGTATTGAGTTGATGAGATGGACTATAAAATATGTAAACAAATCAAGGATGTAATATCATTTCATTAGGCTAATGTAATTCACTAAACATGCTTATCTTATATCTTCTTACAACTTGCACCTGGAATATATACAATGTAATAAATTGAGTACTGATTTTACTTTGTTGTCTCTACGCAGGCCAGCTCATCAAGTGCTTACATTCAGCAGCTTCTCTCAAGGGATGCTGCCTGCCAGACAGACCACCTGGAAACACGTACTGTAGGCACACAGCTATCCTTAAAGACTTTGCAGCCCCATTTTAAAAGTGAAGGTGTGTACTTTCTACATTGAGTAATTTTTCCCTTGATGTAGTATATTCTAGGCAGCATAGATTCTAGCTGATGCTAGATTCTACCTGCGCTAAAAAGCCTGATCCTCTTTGAAAAAGCATCATGCCCAACGCCCTGCTAAAAGTTAAACTTGGAGTTGCAATTCAAAGATGGAATCAGTCAAGAGCCCAGAAGGGTTCAAAATGTATAAATGTTAGCTGAGCAGCTTACAGGGAAAGAGACGTTGTTGCTTTATAGTGTCAAAATAGAATTATTGCGCTTGCCTCGCATGTCATGTGGTGCTCAGATCATTTTGCGCTGGTGTTCGTTGAGTGTCCTTAACCTGGCCAACCACTTGAGCTTTGAGTCTAGGGAGGAGGGTGCTGGAGGAGACGTCCCTCTCCAAAACTGTGAATCTTTGTCAGCAGTACACATTTTAAACCCTCTGTGTCAATGTTGCATACATTTAAAGAGTTTCTCTCACGTGTACAAATACACAATGCCTCCCTTTATGCAAATAATGTATCAAAACAATTCATTTTTCCTTTTTTTCTCCCTCTGCAGAAGACTGCGATGCCTTCGGAGACCGTAGCACTCAGTGTGGCGCTACCTCAGAGATTCTGGGTGTGGACGCCCCTGGCTCCTCCCACATGTCCAGTCACAGCGAGGAACTGCTGGTTAGCTGAATAAAGAATATATTGGCATTTTTGCACTTGTAAATTGTTAATAGTGTTTTAGCCTATACTCAGATGTGAAATCATTCTTGCATGCGGGGGTCTTGAATCAAAAAAAATAAATACACAGGGAAGACATTGAAATTGCAGGTCGTTCCAAGTGCAGTGTAAAAATGCCTAATCTGTCGGTAGTGGGGATTGACTGCTATTCTGTGAAAATGAAAGAATATGTCTTGTGTGCGTTTCCTTCTTTATGTGGAAAGCAGCAGACCCCAGACACCATTTCAATCAAGGTCGAAGAGGATATTGGTGGAGGCTTGCCCGCCGTAGGTTAGTAATACACATTGCATCTATGCAAGAAATCAACCGTGATAAACTGAGAATGTACTCGATTTTGCCTTCTCAGCAGGAGCCTTTAACCCTTGACCATCCAAAGGGGCGACAAGGAAAATGCAGAATCAACAAATAGAAGTTAGAAATAATGTCAAAATATAATTCTTACAATACACAAGTGTGTACAAAGTACATCCTGTGTACCTTTGTGAAAATGATTAATTAAAAACATTACTTTCTCTTTTTCTCTGTTTTCCTCTCTGAAGAAGACAATGACATCAAAGACTGCAGCACGCAGCGCGGCGCCGTCTCAGAGAGTCTGCATGTGGATGCCCCTGGCTCCTCCCACATGTCAAGTCACAGCAGGGAGCTGCGCATCCTGAGCGTTTACGGACAAGAGGAGGGCCCACTGGCGGTGGACGGCCATGACACCCTCTTTGCCGCGTCAGAACTGGAGGCCTTGAGCTCGCTGTCCGCTGACCACAGCGTGGCCAAGAGCCTGAACTGCAGCGTGAGGCTTGTCCGCCTTGAGGAGCTGACTGGGCATCAGGGCGGCCGCAAGGGCCGGCCCGGTGTCTTGTGTGGAAAGGTTATTCCCAACAATGCCAATATGATCGTCCACATGAGGACTCACTCTGGGGAGAAGCCCTACAAGTGTGACCATTGCATGAAGCGCTTCAGTCACAAAGGCAACCTGAATAGCCACCTGAGGACTCACTCTGGGGAGAAGTCCTACAAGTGTGACCAATGCATGAAGTGCTTCCGTCATGGCTCCTCCCTGAAGTTCCACAAGTCGACTCACTCTGGGGAGAAGCCCTACAGGTGTGACCAATGCACGAAGCGCTACCATCGGAAATGCGACCTGGAGATCCACCTGAGGACTCACTCCGGTGAGAAGCCCTACAAGTGTGACCAATGTACGAAGCGCTTCAATCAGACAAGGAACCTGAAGATCCACATGAGAACTCACTCCGGCGAGAAGCCCTACAGGTGCGACCAATGCATGAAGGGCTTCAGTCAGACAAACCACCTGAAGATCCACATGAGGACTCACTCCGGCGAGAAGCCCTACAGGTGCGACCAATGCTCGAAGGGCTTCAGTCAGACAAGCCACCTGAAGATCCACATGAGAACTCACTCCGGCGAGAAGCCCTACAGGTGCGACCAATGCACGAAGGGCTTCTGTCGGACAAGCCACCTGAAGCGCCACATGAGGACTCACTCCGGGGAGAAGCTCTACCAGTGTGACCAATGCAGTAAGCGCTTCAGTCGGAGAGATGCCCTAAAGAGCCACCTGAGGTCTCACTCTGGGGAGAAGCCCTGCGTGTGTCTGCAGTGCAACGCCAGCTACAGCGACCCACGCACTTTGCGTGTGCACATGCTCAAGCACCGTTTGGCACGGGTTAACAGGACGCTTTGATTGAGACCTCTGTCCTGTATTGGTTGAAATTACTACTTTTTGTTTTTCTTTTCATCACGATTAAACGCTTTCAACTTTTGATTCGCTTTCTGTTTTTATTAATAATCGATGTCTGTGTTGAATAACTTATTTCTAGGACACTTCTGACAGCAAAATAATTGATTTAATGTAGAGCTTGATCAGGGGAAGATACAGGCAGCAAAGTTACCAAGCATACAGTCAATGGGACGATGGGTGTACATGATTCATATAGGAAATGTTCACATCGTGGGTAAATACAAAGGAAACAAAGGTCAGGGGGAGGGGCCTTCGTGGAGTTTAGGTTTGGCCAGAGGAGACACCAAGATAAATTGCAAAGAAGTCGGTGGATTGGCCTCAGTATCAAACTTGGTGCCCACAGTTGCAAATGCAAACTATCTAAACACCTTTCAATTAGAGAGGGCGGAAGGTATCTATAGGACCATGGAGAATGGATAGAACTTCATTGAAATTGAGTTGAGGGTTCATATAATTTGTATATTAAAGTTATGCTTGATATTGCCACAACATTGTCATTACCATTATCTTTGTTATTAGAAAAAGCCTGCAAAGTTCACTTATGAAATAGACTGCGATTGAACCCCACATTATACATGACTGTTCATTCCACTTACCTTTCCATTCTGTGCGCTTAATGCTAACTACCTTGGATGGATTGTATCATAATAGGCGATAATGGTTGAAGATGATCCATTTTAAAAGGTCCCTGGTTAAATTTCTAGTTCTCAGTGATGCTCAGTTTAAGCCGGTCCTTCCTCTAGAATGCAGCATTATTCTAACGGGTCAAAGTCAGAAGATTCCTAGCATTGGTCCCCCTTCACTCCCTGTTTGCAGCGGCGGCTGGTGATCCAATTCGTGGCTGGGGTGCAGTAATGGACGGGGGTCCTCCCTAAGAAAATATAGAATTTGTTTCTGGGATGCCAACTAGCTAAAAATGTATTCTGATTCATAGCCTACATCCTGACTTGCAGGGCCTGGACAAGCTTACACTGCTTTCACTTTCATTCCACTAGCCATTGCTATTTGACCCATGGTTGTTATTCTGATATTGAGGCATATCCTGATCAATGTCCTATAGTGTTTTACCGGAGTCTCAAGGTCAATTTCAAATGCAGTTTGGGACCGTTATATATATTTTGTATTTGCTACATGCCAAAAAACTTCATTAATGTGTAACTTACTTGTTCCTTTTAAGTATAACATTGCGTGATTGAGGAGTCCAATTCCTCCACTGGATGGGTAGAAAGTGCTTTTACGGCTCTCTGCTAATTAACAAACTATCACTTCTCTCTGCATGTAGTTATGTTGCTCAATGCACGAATGCTGCTGAGGGAGGTAGCCTTTTAGATTCATTGGCTGAATTGTCCAATCAGCTCCATATTACTACAATGTGTTGAAACACAAGACAGTGTAGTGACAAGTGTTTCTTCAATACTCTGAGTAATTCAGTTACTGTTGGGAAAGGAGAACCAGCCTATCTTGATGAATCCTTCATCATGTTGTGTGTTCAGTAACGGGGGTAGGGTTTGTGTTCGGTCTTTCTTCTTCTTTCTTCTTTTTACTTGCTTATTGTGTGTGTGTGTGTGTGTGTGTGTGTGTGTGTGTGTGTGTGTGTGTGTGTGTGTGTGTGTGTGTGTGTGTGTGTGTGTGTGTGTGTGTGTGTGTGTGTGTGTGTGTGTGTGTCGCTGCAGTTCAGAAGGTGAACTGCACCGAGGAGGATTCACCGCCCCCTAGTGGTTCCACATGCATTAACTTTGATACGTCTTTGATGTGTCGTTCAGAAAAAGCTAAGTGCATGTTGTTTGGAAATAAGAAAAAGATGCCATCACAGACAATTAAATTGTACAACAACAATCTTGAGAAAGTCAAGTACTTTAAGTTTCTAGGAATGTGGTTGGACGAAAGAATGACAGGGAAAAAGCATATTGAGATGGTAGCTTTGAAGTGTGGGAAAATAAATAATGTCCTTAGGTGTGTGGCTGGTTCAGACTGAGGGGCTGATAGAGAATCAATGATGAGGATTTACAGAGCAATGATAAGATCAGCAATTGATTATGGATGCATGGTTTATGGATCAGCAGCTCTTTCAGTGTTAAACAAATTAGACATGGTCCAAGCAAAAGCCTTAAGAGTGTGCTGTGGAGCATTCTGTACAACTCCAATAGCAGCATTACTAATAGAAATGGGTGAGATGCCGCTAGTATTAAGAAGATATAAACTTGGCTTGAAATACCTAATGAAGCTCAAAGGACAAAGGGAAGTGTTACCAACAAAAGACCTACTGGGTGATCATTAGGAGTTTATGGGAATAAGAAAAACTAAAACTAACTTTGCAGAAAATCTTAAATCTGTGGCGCAGGACATTGGTATTAGGGATTAAGCAAATCAAGGATGTCAGAGGGTGTAGTAAAAGAGAGAGAAGTCTGGCAGCAACAAGTATGGGGAGACCCTCTACTCATTTACAATGATGGGTCAAAGGAGCGTGAGAGTGGTAAAGTAGCAGTGGGTATTAGCATTCCTGAAATCGGGTACAGAATAGGGTATAGAATCTCAGATCATATGTCAGTATTCACAGCAGAGATGGTGGCAGTCTTATGGGCCTCGCGATGGGTGGAGGATAATCAACAGGGGTATTCAATAATATGTAGTGATTCAGTGGCAGCTTTCATTTCAATAAAAGAAGGAAAATCCAAGTCCAGACCGGATTTAATTGTGGATATACTAGAGTCTCTGTTCTGAATTTACAAGGCGGGGAGGAGGTGGGGTTTCTCTGGGTGCCGGCTCATGTGGGTGTGAAAGGGAACGAGGAGGCGGATGAGGAGGCAAAGAAGGCGGTGAAGGAGGAAACAGTGCAAATTCATTTGCAATATGGGGCACCCGAGTACATGGAAAAAATAAACAGGGCTCTAAAAGAAAGGTGGCAAAATTCTTGGGAGAAGGAAAGGAAGGGAAGAGCGTACTGTTCAATACAGGAAAATGTAAATAAAGATAGGTGCACTTTTGGGTGCATAAGAAAAGATGATGTAGCAATCACAAGACTGAGGCTTAGACACTGTGGGCTGAGAAGTGGGCTGGCTCTGATTGGCAAACACCCAGATGGCAGGTGTGAGTGTGGGGAAAGAGAGACTGTACAACATGTACTTCTCCAGTGGGGGCGCTATTCCAGGAAAAGGAGAACTCTGTACCGGAGGCTTGGAACAGCTGGAGAATTAGTTTTTAGTATGCGCACCCTTTTAAATCTGGCTTCAGTGGATAAAACAAAGGAATTGATGGACTACCTTCACATCATTGGAGTATATAAAAGGATTTAAAGTTTAGGGGGAAATAACAAACAGTGGGGGGCAGTAATACGCCATAGCTGTGTCAAGGCTGCCTAAATAAAAGAAGAAGAAGAAGAAGAAGTTACGCCTCCAGAGGATATAGGAAGTTCTCTGTTTGCAGACGATGGGGCTTTGTGGAAAAGGGGAAGAAATGTGATGCATATTATTAGTAAAGTCCAGTCTGCAATTGATGGGGTGACAGAGTGGGGATTTGACTGGGGGTGCAGTTTTACAGTCGAGAAAACTCAAACTGTATTTTTCACTATAGGAAAAGAATTGAGGATGGGATGAAATTGAGGATGTATGGGAAAGAGTTGGAGAGAGTTGGCTAATTTAAATATTTGCGAGTTATTTTTGATTCTAGGGTAACATGGACAGACCATATTAGGAAGATTGAGGATAAATGCAAAAAGGTAATAAATGTGATGAGATGTTTGACTGGTAGGGATTGGGGAGCGAGCTGTTCAGCTTTAAAGACTATATATGTAGCTATGATTAGATCTGTATTTAATTATGGGTGTATAGTGTTTGGGTCAGCCGCAGTGTCTCTCTTGAGAAAGCTGGACGTGATTCAGGCAAAGGCATTAAGGGTATGCAGTGGGGCTTTTAAATCATCACCAGTGCCTGCTCTGCAGGTAGAAATGGGGGAAATTCCGCTGGAGTTGAGGAGGAAACAATTGATGGGGAACTATTGGGCTAATCTGCGAGGGCAGAGTGAGTCTCACCCCACAAAAGGAGTGTTGAAAGAGTGCTGGGTTTATGGGAAGTGTGAGAGGAATCATTTTGGTCGGAATGATATAGCGAAAGAGTTTGGTGTGGGTGAATTGAAGCTTAGTCCAACAGTGGTATATCCATTAATGCCGCCATGGAGGATGGTGTGGCCAGAGGTGGACTGGTTTGTGTTGGATATAAAGAAGAGAGAGAGAGAACAGATAGACCTGGCTAGTGTTTTTAATATTCATCTTCTTATAGAGCACAGTGAGTATGTTCATGTTTTTACAGATGGTGCCAAACAACCTGAGACAGGAGTGACAGGGTTTGGAGTAGTTGTTCCATCAAAAATAATTGAATTTAATGGAAGAAAATCAGATAATTTGAGCGTTTATACAGTGGAGATGTTGGGGGTGCTGGTCGCATTAAAATGGGTGGAATCAAATACAGTGGAAAAAATTGTGATCTTCACAGATTCAGCATCTGTTTTGGCAAGTATGAGGTTGTTTTATTCAAGTAGTCGCCAAGGTTTGTTATATGAAGTTCTACAGTCAATTACGAGAATCGTTCAGCAGGGGAGGCAAATACATTTTTTATGGGTTCCAGCTCATGTAGGGGTGAAGGGAAATGAGAAAGCCGATAAGATGGCGAAGAAGGCATAGGAGAAGGAAAAAGTAGAAATTAATATCAGTTTAAGTAAGGCAGAAGTTAAAAGCCTAATATGGGAAAAAGTTAACAAAATGTGGCAAGACAAATGGGACAGTGAGGAGAAAGGGAGATATTTATATAATATTCAATAAAGTGTTAATGTTAAAATAAGGTATAGTGGTCAGAGGAAGGATGAACACATTTTGATAAGGTTAAGGTTGGGGCACAGTGCACTAAATAAAACAATGAATTTGATAGGTAAACACCACACTGGATTATGTGAGGGGTGCCAGGTAGAGGAGACAGTGGAACATGTTTTAATGAACTGTAGTGGTTATGGGATGGAGAGGGAAAGTATGAAAAATCAATTGAGAGAATTGGGTATGCAGGAGTTTACTTTGGAAAATATTTTAAGATTAATGAAGAGGAATTGTATAAAAGTATTGTTTGGCTTTTTGAGAGAAACAGGGTTATATGATAGGATATAGAGTAGAAAGAAGGTGTGAATGAGTGAGTGTTTGGATATTTTTTTTTTGTTTTGATTCATTAACTAGATCAGAAGAGGGCGGTAATGCACCAAGTTGTGAATGCCAACCGCCGTAAAACCCCAAGAAGAAGAAGCGAAGGATGGGTGGTATCAGGAGGGAATATGCCCTACCAGCAATTAGGTATAATGGTGAAATCATGGTGACAAACAAAGACAAGGCAGAAGCTTTGGCTAAATCATTCGCTAAAATACATAGCTCTGCTAATCTGACCCAGGAGGCAAGAGCAGGTAGGGATGAAGTGATTAGGGTACATCCCAACACAGTAAGGAAAAAGAATGACACGCAGAGGCATCAAATGTTTGTTTTTCCTTGTTTGAGTTGAAACGAGCTTTAGCAGGTGTTAGAAATACATCCCCTGGTAAGGATGAGATATGTTATAAAATGGTGGTCAATTTAACTCCTCAAGCACAGATGGTGATCCTGCAGCTTTTCAATAGGGTTTGGGAATCAGGGACACTACCATTGGCATGGAAACACTCTGTGGTTATCCCAATTGGGAAACCAGGAAAAGATAAGAGTGAAGTGACTAGCTATAGGCCAATAGCCCTGGCCTCTAACATGTGTAAGGTAATGGAGCATATGGTTACGGATAGATTAACCTACATAGTAGAAAGCAGGAGCATGATTAGTCCAAGTCAGAGTGGTTTCCGTAGAGGGAGGACGACCATGGACCCTGTGCTGTGTTTGGAGAATATAGTTAGAAAGGCCCAGGCAAATAAGGAGATGGTAGACGCCATCCTTTTTGATGTTGAAAAGGCGTATGACATGTTGTGGCGGGATGGTCTCCTTATTAAGCTTGAAAGCATGGGAATAGGTGGGAGGATGTTTAATTGGGTATTGGATTTCCTTAAAGATAGAACTATGGAAGTGAGGGTGGGGGCAACCCATTCTAGGGTCTATCCTACAGAGAATGGAGTTCCACAAGGGAGTGTGTGCAGTCCATTACTCTTTAGTGTTATGATTAATGACATTTTCTCAGAGGTTGATGCTAGTCTTGGAAGGTCTCTGTATGCAGATGATGGGGCGTTGTGGGTTAAAGGCCGTAATGGTACGTTTGCTGAAAAGAAGCTACAGGCAGCTGTAAGCACAGTAGAGAAATGGGGTAATAAGTGGGGCTTCCGTTTCTCAGTTGAGAAGACTCAAGTGATATGCTTTTCCAGGAAGAGGGAAAATCCAATCTTACGAATCGTACTCTATGGACAAATGGTAAAGCAAGTACAAGTTATTCGGTTTCTGGGAGTCTGGATGGATAGTAAGCTGACCTTTGGAGAGCATATCCAGAGAGGAGTGATGCAACCTAATGAGGTGCTTAGCTGGAAGTAGCTGGGGCGCCAGTATGAAATCTCTTAAGCAAATGTACATTGCCATAATTAGATCTGCATTAGACTATGCGTTGTGGTATCCGGGAATGAAGAATGCGCCGGGATTCAGTGATACACGTGGCAACGGATGGTTTAAGCCGACTTCGGCGTTTATTTCAATTATCAAGGACAGGATAAGGGTGCGCTTGGGTCTCCGTGAGCCTCAAGCCTCTGCAGTCCATGCGTGTCTCTGCCTCTCCCGTCCATGCGTGTCTCTGCCTCTCTTGTAGTGGCTCCGGGCCTTCCTCCTCCCAGCCGCCAGGTGTCCCCCATCCCGCTGATTGGGGGGGAAGGACCCGGTGCTCTCCGTCGCCGGCTGGTGGGTGGGGGTGGTACACCCCGTCCTTCACGGTCCCACGGGACCGTTCAGGCCGAGGCTTCAGGGGCGGGATGCCACACTCCCCCCCCGTTTGCTCAAGCCCCTGGTCTCCGGGGAACCCACCCAGACAGGCATCCCGACGTGACAGGGCGTCGGCGTTGGCATGCTCCCGGCCCGGTCGGTGGTCCACCCGGAACCGGAAATCCTGGAGAGCCAGGAACCACCGTGTCACCCGGGCGTTTGTGTTCTTGGCCCCCGCCATCCACTTCAGGGGGGCGTGGTCGGTGACCAAGGTGAACTCCCTCCCCAGGAGGTAGTAGCGCAACTTCTCCAGGCACCATTTAATGGCCAGGGCCTCCTTCTCTACGGTGGAGTAGTTGCGCTCATTGGGGAGGAGCTTCCGGCTGACGTAGGTTATCGGGTGCTCCTCTCCGGCCCGGACCTGGGACAAGACCCCCCCCAAGTCCCACCTCCGAGGCGTCTGTGTGAACAATCACAGGGAGGTTAAAGTCAGGTGTGATTAGGACCGGTTCTGAGCACAGGGCCTCCCGGAGCGTCTTGAACGCCCGGTCCGCCGCCTCTGACCAGGTGACCCGGTCTGGCAAGGCCTTACGGGTTAGGTCGTTCATGGGGCTGGCCAGCGTGGCGTACCCGGGAATGAAGCGCTGATAGTAGCCCACCAGCCCCAAGAACGCCTTTACCTGCTTCTTAGTCCTGGGTTGCGGCCAGGCCCGTATGGCGGCTACCTTGCCTTCCTGCGGCCGCACTGTCCCTCTCCCGACCCGGTACCCCAGGTACGTCGTCTCCTCTCTCCCGAGGCGACATTTGGCCGGGTTAGCGGTGAGGCCCGCCCTCCGCAGCTCTCCCAGCACGGCCCTTAGCTGGCGGACGTGGATATCCCAGCTGGGGCTGTAAATGATGATGTCATCGATGTATGCCGCCGCGTAATCCTGGTGGGGCCTCAGGAGCTGGTCCATCATCCGCTGGAATGTGGCTGGGGCGCCGTGTACCCCGAAAGGGAGGACGGTGTACTGGTACAGTCCCCCCGGGGTGGAGAACGCCGTCTTTTCCCGGGCCGCCCGGGTCAACGGCACCTGCCAGTACCCCTTGGTCAGGTCCAGGGTCGACAGGTACCGTGCCGGGCCCAGGCGCTCGATAAGTTCGTCGACCCGGGGCATGGGGTAGGCGTCGAACTCCGATGCCTCGTTCAGCCGCCTGAAGTCATTGCAGAACCTAAAGGTTCCATCCGGCTTGGGCACCAGGACCACCGGGCTGCACCAGGCGCTGCGTGACTCCTCTATCACGCCGAGCTGCAGCATTCGGCGCACCTCGGCCCGTATGGCCTCCCTCCGGGCCTCTGGGATCCTGTAGGGTGGAACCCTTACCCTTATGCCTGGTGCCGTCCGGATGTCGTGGTGGGTGGCGGCAGTCCTCCCCGGCAGGTCGGAGAACACGTCCCGATGCTGGAGGACGATCTCGTCCAGGTCGTGCCTCTGGGCAGGGCTGAGGTCCTCCCCCACCGGGACCTCCGGGATCTCCTGCCGGGCCGCCAGGGACAAGGGAGCGGGGTCGGCGGGTGTCGGCTCCCCCGCCCTCCACTGCTTCAGGAGATTGATGTGATATAGCTGCGTCGGCTTCCGCCTCCCTGGCTGGCGGACCCGGTAGTTCACCTCGCCCACACGTTCCACCACCTCGTAGGGTCCCTGCCACTTTGCCAGGAACCGGCACTCCGCCGTGGGGACCAGGACCAGGACCAGTTCCCCTGGCTGAAAGGTCCTCAGCTGGGCTCCTCGATTATAGACCCTCGCCTGGGCCTGCTGCGCTTGCTGGAGGTGCCTCCGGACGATGGGCCACACCCGGGCCATGCGGTCACGCACCTGCTCCACGTGGTCCACGGTGGTGCGGTGGGGGGACGGCTGGCTCTCCCAGGCCTCCTTTGCGATGTCCAGGATCCCGCGGGGCCTCCGCCCGTACAGCAGCTCGAAGGGGGAGAACCCGGTGGACGCCTGGGGGACCTCCCGTACTGCGAACAGTACGTGGGGTAGTAGTTGGTCCCAGTTCTTTCCGTCGGCTTGCATGGCCTTCTTAAGCATCTGCTTTAGGGTCTTGTTGAAACGCTCGACCAGGCCGTCCGTCTGGGGGTGGTACACCGAGGTCCGGAGCTGCTTCACCTGCAGGAGCCTAAGGACCTCCTTCATCACCCGTGACATGAAGCACGACCCCTGATCGGTGAGCACCTCCTTCGCTATCCCCACCCGGCTGAAGAGGAGCATAAGTTCACGGGCGACCGCCTTGGTGGTGGCGGCGCGCAGGGGAAGGGCCTCGGGGTACCGGGTGGCGTAGTCAACTAGCACCAGGATATAGCGGTGGCCCCGGCTGGTCTTGGGAAGGGGGCCCACGATGTCTAAGGCCAAACGCTCGAAGGGGGTCTCGATGATGGGCATGGGAATGAGGGGGTGTCTAGCGATGGCCCGGGGGGCTACCCGCTGGCACTCGGGGCATCCCTGGCAGTGGCGCTCAACGTCCCGCTTAACCCCCGGCCAATAGAACCTGGCTAGGGCCCGCTCCCGGGTCTTGTCCATGCCCAGGTGGGCCCCCAGGAGGTGGGTGTGGGCCATAAAAAGCACTTTACTGACGTAGGAACGGGGCACCACTAGCTGTTCCCTCACTCCCCCCTCCCCGGAGGCTACTCGATACAACAGACCCCCCCTGGTGCTGAAGTGCGGGTGTGGTGTGTGACTCACCGAGTCTCGGGCCTGCCCGTCATGAACCAGGACGTGGCTCCAGGCGTGCTTGAGGGCCTCATCCTGGAGCTGTGCGGTGGCGAACTGGCCGGGTCGGGACGAGCCTTCCCCCCCCTCTGGTAAGAAGTCCGAGAACTCAGTAAGGGGGGAGCTCTCCGGGTCTTCCGGTGGGTCTGGTTGCTCGGAGGCTGTGAGGGTCTCCGGGGTGTCGGGGGTAGGTTCCGGTGTCTCGCTCCGGACGGGTCCTCTCGCCGTGCGCGTCGGGGTCCCCGGTGGGGAAGGTCCGTTCCCCTCAGATCCCTCGTCCTCCGCCGTCAGCTCCCCCGGGGACGATGGGCGCCGGGTGGCCCCGTAGGCCTGCCGAACCCCCCGCGCCCCTCTGCGGGGAGGGCCTCTCCAGCTCCGTAGCTCCCGCATCGGGTCCCACCACTGGTGGAAAATCGGGCAGTCCCTTCCGATTAACACGGGGACCGGTAGGTGGGGGACAATCCCCGCCCGGATCGTGAATACCCCATGGGTGGTGCGGACTACCACGTGGCATGTGGGGTATGTCCGGGTGTCCCCGTGGACGCAGGCCACCTCCATCGGATCCCCGGCCTTCCCGCCTGCCAGGTCGGGGCGAAGGAGGGTAACCGCACTGCCGGTGTCCAAGAGGGCCTGCGTGTCCTGGTTCATTACCCGCGCCGGGATGGTCGGACTCCCAGATGTTCCCTGCGTCCAGCAGGTCGCCAACATGCATGTGTGGTCCGCCCCCGGGTCCGCG
The DNA here is from genome assembly GCF_026213295.1 of Gadus chalcogrammus. Lineage (NCBI taxonomy): Eukaryota > Metazoa > Chordata > Actinopteri > Gadiformes > Gadidae > Gadus > Gadus chalcogrammus. Next base: position 35,151,520 of record NC_079415.1, on the reverse strand, counting down.
TACGCTGACGGCATCGACACATCACGTCCCCTCGGGCAATAGCGAGCGATGTGGCCGTACTGGCCGCACCCGAAGCAGCGCCGCACCTCCCGGTTCTCCGGTACTCCGCTCAGTGGGGTGACGCCGGGAGCCGGGTTGCCGATGGGGGGTTCCCTCGGGGCTTGGCGGGTCTCGGCGCGCCGTGGGGCTGGGGCGGTCCCGGCGTTCAGGAGCTGGGCCACCTGCCAGTTCTCCAGCTGAAGGACCAGGTCGTCCACGGTGGCAGGGTGATGGTGGGCCAGCACGCGGCGGGCGTCCGGCGGGAGTCGCCGCAGGGTGTGGTCAATAATCACCCGGTCGATCGGGCTGGGGCCCTCTCCCGCTGTCAGCCACCGCTTCACCAGCCGGCTGTGCTGGGCGATCTGGGTGCGCACAGCTCCCTGCGCGTCAAACCGTCAATCCTGCGCGCGCTGCGCGCGCGCTGTGCGCGCGCCGCGAGGTTGTGGCCGTAGTAGGCCAGTATGGCCTGTTTGAGCGCCGGGTACTGGCGGGCGACGTCCGCCGGCAGGTCCTGGCTCGCCTGCTGGGCGGGTCCGGTGAGGAACGGCGCCACTATGTGCGCCCACTGCTCCTCTGGCCAGCCTTCCCTCTGTGCGGTCCGCTCGAAGACCTCGAGGTAAGCCTCCACGTCGTCTTCCGGTCCCAGCTTCGTGAGGCGGCTGGTAGGGGCGGCGGTCGGCGCAGCACGGACGGCGTGCTGAGTCAGCCGCAGAACAGCTTCGCGGAGCAGGGCGAGGCTCTCGGTGGTCTCCCGCTGGTGTTGCTGGGCAGCCAACGCCGCGGCTCCGTCCGGGTTCTGCATGGTGGGGTAGTAGTAGTGGGAACGCTCAAGTTGCCTGCATTCTCCACCATATGTGGTATCCGGGAATGAAGAATGCGCCGGGATTCAGTGATACACGTGGCAACGGATGGTTTAAGCCGACTTCGGCGTTTATTTCAATTATCAAGGACAGGATAAGGGTGCGCTTGGGTCTCCGTGAGCCTCAAGCCTCTGCAGTCCATGCGTGTCTCTGCCTCTCCCGTCCATGCGTGTCTCTGCCTCTCTTGTAGTGGCTCCGGGCCTTCCTCCTCCCAGCCGCCAGGTGTCCCCCATCCCGCTGATTGGGGGGAAGGACCCGGTGCTCTCCGTCGCCGACTGGTGGGTGGGGGTGGTACACCCCGTCCTTCACGGTCCCACGGGACCGTTCAGGCCGAGGCTTCAGGGGCGGGATGCCACAGCGTGTATTGCATATGGTTCAGCTGCAAAGTCACATCTTACCAAATGTGATGCAATACAGGCACAGGCCATCCGGCTGTGTTGTGGGGCATTCAAGACTTCATCAGTTGCAGCTCTACAGGTGGAGGTTGGAGAGTTACCATTATATTTGAGGCGTAGGCAGTTGTCCATGGTATACTGGACTAATTTGCAAGGGCACAAACAAGATCATCCAACCAAATCAGTTCTAGAGCCATGCTGGGAGCATGGGCGCACAAAGCTAAATAGTTTTGGATGGGTAGGAGATAGCTCTGCCAGAGAGATAGGGATATCCAATTTAACACATAGCTGTACAGTACCACTACCAGCAACTCCCCCGTGGCTTTTCCCCATGCCTACAGTAGATCTTGAAATTATTAAGAAATCAAAACAATGTAATGAATTTGGAGGGATGAACCCTTTTACAGACGGGTCAAAAGATCCAGACACAGGTAGGACAGGGGCTGCAGTACACATACCACAGTTTAATGTATCAATTATCAAAAGAACGTCAGATAATTTAGCAGTATTCACATTGGAGCTGTTAGCCATTTTATTGGCTCTCTGGTGGATAGAAGAGGGAAGGTCAAGTAGATGCATCATTTGCTCAGACTCAATGGCAGCTCTAGTCAGCATTTCAAATGGCAAATCTACCTGTAGGCCTGATCTAGTTTATGAGGTTCTTCAGAGTTTGTTTAAAATAGAAAGGATGCAAATAACGGTGGGCTTTTTATGGGTCCCATCCCATGCTGAAGTAGAAGGCAATGAGGTTGTCGACATGTTGGCAAAAAAGGCACTGAAACAGGATATACAGCTGGGTGTTCCATTAAGTAAATCTGAAGTTAAAACAATAATTAAATCTGAATTCAACAAGGTGTGGCAAGAACAATGGGATAGGGAAAATAAGGGTCGGTTCCTGCATAGAATCCAGAGGCAGGTGGTAACAAGGAGACAGGGCTGCTGGAACCGAAGATGTGAGGTTATCATCACAAGACTACGCATAGGGCACACATGTCTTAACCACAGTCTGAACATCATAGGCAAACATGAAACAGGGGTCTGCCCAAAATGTAATGGAAGAGAAACAGTGGAGCATGTTTTACTACAATGTGAAGCGTACAATTTGGAGAGAAGGGAGCTGTTGAAAAATGTTAAAGCTTTGGGTCAAACAAGCTTGACCTTAGAGGGTTTACTCTCCTTTTCCTCACTGAGACCACCAGCATGGAAACATGTATTGAGTTATCTAAAAGCAACAGGTTTATTTGACAGATTATAATTTAATCTGTGGTTTTTTATCTATATGATTTTGTTTATTTACTTTTGTTTGTTGTTGTTTTTGCATAGTTTATAACGTATAACCTCCATCGAAGCTCTAAAACAAACAGTAGGTGGCGGTAATGCCCCATATTGGTTTGCCAACCGCCAAATAAACTCAAAAGAAGAAGAAGAAGAAGAAGAAGAAGAAGAAAAAGAGCGAATCATCGCAGTTGCTCAGTGTTTGGATGTACAAAACCTCGAAAAAGTAAGTTAACTAATGCCATATCATTGTGTTGCTGTACTGTATATGGTTACCTTGTTAGCATTATAAAGTCGCTTTAGCATTAGCGCCACAGCTAACAGCCAAGCTACTGTCGCTAATGTAACGGTAGATAGCATCAGTTATGTGTGTAAATACCATGGACCTATTAAAGAAAGGACAGCGGACTAATACATTGCCGCCCATTCATAACTATAAATACACGCACTGTAACTCGAGTGTGCACCTCAGCAAGCAAGGGGCATCATACGAGAATGGGCACAATTCAACAAAGGGGGTACAGGCACTGATCTCTACTGCTTGGATACCAAGGGAATAAAATGTTTAACAAAGTCTGCTCACCATACAACAAAAGAATACAACTGTATTTTACCGGCCACTGGACCGCAGTAGTTCTAGCGTTTTACTGATGAGGATTGACCTGTTAAACTCATCCTAAATACATATGGGGCGTTCCTGGGAACCCGTGTTTTCGCCCGCTTCTACCCTCTTGTACTCCCAGTTATAGCTGGTTATTTACGGGCAAAAAAGTGTACCTGGAACACACTATTATAGGCATGTTTTCCCCTTCACAAATCAAAGGGTTATTAGCAGATTTCTGCAGAGCTTGATGTCACGGTATTGAGTTGATGAACTTTAAAATATCAAATCAATGATGTAATATAATTTCATATAACTAATTTTAGTATAAGGCTAATGTAATTCACTAAACATGCTTATCTTGTATCTTCTTACAACTTGCTGCTGGACTATATACAATATAAAAAATCTAGTACTGATTTTACTTTGTTCTCTCTAAGCAGGCCAGCTCATCAAGTGCTTACATTCAGCAGCTTCTCTCAGGGATGTTGCCTGCCAGACGGAGCACCTGGAAACGCATACTGTAGGCACACAGCTATCCTTAAAGGTCCCATGACATGCTATTTTATGTATTCTTTAATATAGGTATTAGTGGGCAACTAACACAGTATTCAAAGACGTTCCCTAAATTCAGCCGTGGTGCAGAGTTACAGCCACTCCGAGCCAGTCGTACATTGAGCTTCCCCCAAATGCGCTGTTTCGGGGGGCGTGTCAAGGAGGAGGGTGGGGGTGTGGCCCTGAGCAGCTTGCAGCCACCATGCGCTCTGTTTACAGTGGATGTATCGCAATGGCGAGGCGCACACAGCCTTTAGCCGTGTTCTGTAAATATTCTAGAACACACGGGAGTCCTGGAGCTCTATATCTAAATATTATCATATAGCCTACACAGATATCTATATCATATATTTATCACGGCCAAAAGCTGTGTGAGCCGATATTATGAATTCCAAACGACCGCGTTGGGTTCTCCGACGTTCCTGGTTCTTCAACGTCCACATCAATGTGAATACACACACTGTAACTAGGGGTGCAACGGATCATCATTGATCCGTGATCCGTTCGGATCATCTATTTCGGTTCGGCACACGCATGATCCGCGGATTGATTTATGAAAAAAAAAAAAATTGCGCATGTTCAGTCCACACACAGCCGTAACTAGGGATGTGTCGGTCGCGACTGATTTGTTACAACGAACGAATCCCGAACATGAACGACAAGAACTGGTTCCCCAAAACAAGAAGAACTGGTTCTTTGATTCTTTTTTTTTAACATCAACCAAACATATGGTCACGTAAATAAAATATACAAACGAACAGAGCTCCGTCTCCCCGCGGCTTATATTGATTGAGTCTACAACTTCCTCAAAGATTCAGCCAATGAGAGGTAGCAATGGTGTTGGAATGGCACCTGGGTAAACCAATGACAAGGCGGTACCGTCGAATATGCGCGCTTTCTCTCTCTGACGTATCTTGGGTCATAGCATTCGACTCATATATCCCCCTACATTTTTTCGAAAATAGACTTGACCTCCATCTGTTTATTGGATAAACGCATTTCCCAATCCCAGGAGTCTTTGCTCCATTCTACGTCAATTTAAGAACAAACAAAGAAATTAAACTGCGGTTCGTATTTTTTATTTATGACCATGCAAGTTCTTTAATGCCTGAACAATGAAGAATTAAATGTAAAGTAAAATAAAATTATAAATGTAACACCATGAATGAAATATAGAGAGTAAGCAAGTGGTATAAATATTGGTGGGACATTCGACATTCTATATAGCAGGCATCTCCAAACGGCGGACTGCGGTCTTGACGGTCCTATCCGGACCCACGACCAATTAAAAAAAAAAAATGTTATAAAAATATATATATATATATATTTTTTTTTTTAAGATGTAATCTGACGTAACGAACGAATCAAAACGAACGAATCAAATAAACGAATCGTTATTGTGAACTGAACTGAAAGAACTAGTTCCCGGAAAATAATCATTTTGCTCATCCCTAGCCGTAACCATTCCTGCTAGTTCCAGGGACAGAGCTACTTAACACGCTCTGGGTAAAAGTCTGCAACAGTTCCCTTTTCAATAAGCAAACAGTCCTATGGCTCGTTGTGATTTATTGTCCTCAGCGTACAACATGAAGAACAGTGGGCATGGAAAATAAAAGTAGGCTAGACTTCGGTGACTACTGTAACGATAACTGCTGCCTCCAGTGCTACGTCTGTTTCCATATACTCGCGCTGCCACACAAACCTGTCGCCTAGGTTACCACACATACGTAACACGTAGCTGACATAGCGATTGCTAACATAAAGAAAAACACATCGAGCATGGCCACGCATTTACAGCGACATCACCCCGGTGTTTCACTGACAGGAGTGAAACCGAAAGCGGCTCAACAACCGCTCATCACCGCGGCATTTAAGCCGCCCCTTCCTCCACAATCAGACCGGGCTAAAGCAATCACAAACGCTATTTTTTTATTTTTTTTGCTGATCCGAAAAATGATCCGATCCGTGACGACTGATCCGAGGAACGATCCGAACCGTGAGTTTTTTGATCCGTTGCACCCCTAACTGTAACGCAAGTGTTTCTTGTCGGTTCTTTGACGTGTCTTGTATTTCCACAACGAGACTGTCATGGGGGTTATCTGAGCCATGGTTGAGAAGGAATTGGGGGAAAGGAACTTTGGTTTGACTCGCTGAAGTACATGAACTGCGACATGCCGCCGGTTGCCGCGAGGCACCATCGCCCGGCAGCGGGCAGCCGGCAGCAGGCAGCGCGCGGTTCAGTCGACTTCAGGTTGATGTGAAAGTGGAAGAACCAGAGACGTCGCAGAACCCGACAAAGTCGTTTGTGATTCATAATATCGTCTGGAGGCGCACACAATATGTTATATGATATAGATATCTATGTATTATATGATATTATTTAGATATAGAGCTCCAGGACTGTAACGCAAGTGTTGTACACTTCCTTGTTATTTGGATAACCGTTCTGCTGTTGGTGTGATGGCGCATAACACGTCGGACTCTCGTATCTGGTATTTCTACAACGAGACTCGTATTGGGGGTTATCTCAGCCAAGGTTGAGAATGAATTGGGGGGAAGGAACTTTGGCTTTGACTCCCTCAAGAACATGAACCACGACATGGAGGAGAAAGGGAAGTTGGCGGCGAATGTCTCCCGCTTGAGCCCCGCTGAGGGACCACCGCCGGAGGCGGAGGTGCATAAGCGCTGCCCGGCAAAGATCCCTTTACCCCCAATACGAGTCTCGTTGTAGAAATACCAGAGACTAGAGTCCGACGTGTTATGCGCCATCACACCAACAGCAGAACGGTTATCCAAATAACAAGGAAGTGTACAACACTTGCGTTACAGTCCTGGAGCTCTATATCTAAATAATATCATATAATATCTATATCATATAACATATTGTGTGCGCCTCCAGACGATATTATGAATCACAAACGACTTTGTCGGGTTCTGCGACATCTCTGGTTCTTCCACTTTCACATCAACCTGAAGTCGACTGAACCGCGCGCTGCCTGCTGCCGGCTGCCCGCTGCCGGGCGATGGTGCCTCGCGGCAACCGGCGGCATGTCGCAGTTCATGTACTTCAGCGAGTCAAACCAAAGTTCCTTTCCCCCAATTCCTTCTCAACCATGGCTTAGATAACCCCCACGACAGTCTCGTTGTGGAAATACAAGACACGTCACAGAACCGACAAGAAACACTTGCGTTACAGTGTGTGTATTCACACACACACATGTGGCGCTCGCACGGTCGAGTCTCATTGGCGGGCCAACGTCTCTGGGCGGGCCAGGCAGAGTAAGGGGAGGAGCTGAGATTCCTGATGACGTCATGAGCACAGACATTCCAAATCAGCGCGCTTGAGCCTCCGTTTTTTCAAAGGCGAGCAGAACAGCTAGTGCTAGTTTTACACCAAACGCAAGTTTTAGCCACTGGGGGACCATAGGCAGGCTAGGGGAACTCATATTTATGTTAGAAAACCTCCCAAAGTGAGATTTTCATGTCATGGGACCTTTAAAGTCTTTGCAGCCCCATTTTAAAAATGAAGGTGTTTACTTGAATCCACAAAAAAAAATACACAGGCAAGACATTGAAATTGCAGGGCGTGCCAAGCCGCGACCGAACCAGCTTGGCAGTGTAAAAACGCCTAATCTGTCAGTAGTGGGGATTGACAACTATTCTGTGAAAATGAAAGAATGTCTTGTGTTTGTTTCCTTCTTTATGTGTAAAGCAGCAGACCCCAGACACCATTTCAATCAAGGTTGAAGAGGATATTGGTGGAGGCATGCCCGCCACAGGTTAGTAATACACATTGCATCTATGCAAGAAAACAACCATGATCAACTGAGAATGTATTTGATTCTACCTGCGCTAAAAAGCCTGGTCCTCTTTGGAAAAGCATCATGACCAGCACCCTGCTAAAACAAAAGTTATACTTGGGAGTTGCATTTCAAAGATGGAATCAGTCAAGAGCCCAGAAGGGTTTCAAGACAGATGCCACATGAGCTGGTTTATCATTCTCAAACATCAATGAATTCATAATGCATGAATGTTAGCTGATCAGCTTAGAGGGAAGGAGACGTTGTTGCTTTTTAGTGTCGATATAGAGTTATTGCGCTTCGCATGTCATGTTGTGATCAGATCACTTTGCGCTGGTGTTCGTTGAGTGTCCTTAACCTGGCCAACCACTTGAGCTTTGAGTCTAGGGAGGAGGGTGCTGGAGGAGACGGCCCTCTCCAAAACTGTGAATCTTTGTCAGCAGTACACATTTTAAACCCTCTGTGTCAATGTTACATACATTTAAAGAGTTTCTCTCATGTGTACAAATACACAATGCCTCCCTTTATGCAAATAATGTACCAAAACAATTAATTTTTCCTTTTTTTCTCCGTCTGCAGAAGACTGCGATGCCTTTGGAGACCGTAGCACTCAGTGTGGCGCCACCTCAGAGATTCTGGGTGTGGACGCCCCTGGCTCCTCCCACTGGTCCAGTCGCTGCGAGGAATTGGTGGTTAGCAAAATAAAGAATATGTTTCCAATTTTGCACTTGTAAATAGTTAATCGCGTTTTAGCCTACACTCAGATGTGAACTCATTCTTGCATGCGAGGGTCTTGAATCCAAAAAAAAAATACGCAGGCAAGACATTGAAATTGCAGGGCGTGCCAAGCCACGACAGAACCAGCTTGGCAGTATGAAAGCGCCTAATCTGTCGGTAGTGGGGATTGACAACTATTCTGTGAAAATGAAAGAATATATCTTGTGTGTGTTTCTTTCTTTATGTGGAAAGCAGCAGACCCCAGACACCATTTCAATCAAGCTTGAAGAGGATATTGGTGGAGGCCTTCCCGGCACAGGTTAGTAATACACATTGCATCAATGCAAGAAAACAACCTTGATAAACTGAGAATGTACTTGATTCTACCTGCGCTAAAAAGCCTGGTCCTCTTTGGAAAAGCATCAGGACCAGAGCCCTGCTAAAACAAGTTAAACTTGGGAGTTGCATTTCGAAGATGGAATCAGCCAAGAGCCCAGAAGGGTTTGACAGATGCCACATGAGCTGGTTTATCATTCTCAAACATCAATGAATTCATAATACATGAATGTTAGCTGATCAGCTTAGAGCAGGGGTCTCAAACTCAATTTACCTGGGGGCCGCTGGAGGTAGAGTTTGGGTGAGGCTGGGCCGCATCAAGTATTCCACAATAAAGTACAAATATGCAGTAGTTCGCAATTGGTCCACTGAGCTCCGTTGGTACTTTTATGCACACCGAACTTGACCTCTGTCAAGGAAAGTGGATTTATTGCCTGATTCACGTCTTTGTTCGTAAGTAGTCCGGTAAGCGGGTCCGGTTGCTAAGCGACGGGACATGGGTGTTTATTAATTACGTGTTCGCGTATCGTAGTGTCCGCGTGCGTCCGAGATAACTAGATGAGTTGGCTACTACTAGTACTTTTGCAGGCTGAACATTAAAATACTTCTTAAGGGAGACCACTCTCTCGCACCAGTCTTGGCTGCGGACTCGCATTTAAATTCCTCTTGTTTGCGGTGGTGGTGGGGGTAAATATACAGGTCGGACGTAGCTGTGCTGTCCTCCTTCTTAATTGAAGGAGCAGGCAGAGAAAAGCCTTTCCTGCTGTGGTTTCATTAAAATCAAATTCACAATGCCAAATTGTGATAAGACGCCCATTATGTCGCCGCTGGTCCAGAGATGTTTAAGGACACATCACGGACGGACATAACGGACACTTTTCTTACTGCCGGGTATGTTCAGCGAGGTTCGTGGTACCCCCTAGGGCTGGGCGATATATCGATATTTAAATTATATCGATATTTTTTCAAACGCGATATGAAACGACACCATATCGTCAATATCGATATAATTTAATTTGCGTTGAAATTACAGCACATTTGTTCCAAATAACACCAGTTTCGAACGGCGCCTGCCGCATGCTATTTCGTAACTCATGTCTCTCCCGCTCTGCCTCCGGCTCACACACAGGCCGTTTCTCAATTCGTAGCACGCGTACTACGGACTCGATGACTTGCTAGCACGTACTTGGCAAGTCTGTACTTCAAGCACATACTTGCGAGTACGTACCTGCAATTGGAACAGCAGCGGACTCGATGACGTCACCACCTCTGCTCGTCCGTTAACTGTGCTACGGCCTCATTTAGGCATGTACTACTGAACAATATAAACAAATGATATAAAACAAAATCCCAGCCTCTTTCATTTTCAAATAGTATGTAAATATTCTGAATGAATAACAATTGAAAAGATATGAGTGTCCTGTCATGTGTATAAGCTATACACACACACGACCTTACATATATATATTTATATATTATTATTATTATATTAGGCCCATATATTATATATTATATAAATATAAATATAAGTTAAGAGTAACTTAAGCAACAGTTGTAACTTGTGCGTCTTCTCCATATTGTCCGCCCTCGTACTGCTGCGAGTGCGAAATGCATCCTGGGATTTATAGCGGGAGCAAGCACACACGAGCCACCTCCGATGCATGCTCGGTGAAACGGCGATATCGAGCACGCATCCAGAACACTTCCGGGTTTTACGACAGTACTCGCTTGATGCGTGCTTCGAATTGGAACAGTGCTCGGGCAACGACTGATTACGTTTCACGAGTCCACGAGCACACGAGCACGCACAAGTACGCGAATTGAGAAACGGCTAATGTCTCTGCCTGCTCCCCCCCCCCCCCCCCCCCTCCACTGACTCACGTCACTTTTTGAAACATGAGCCGTGTTCGAAATCGTTCACTATTCATTGGGTATTTTAAGTGCACTATATTGTGCATGAAATTAACCACTGAGAATTCGAACACCACTACAAAATCGCGAGCACCCTATATAGTGCGCTATATCTGTCATAGGGAACGATTTCGAACACAGCTATGGTGTCCGCCTGCGCATGGAGCTCCGATGAGCTTGTTTGCAAGCGAAAGACCAACGGCTCCATAGTATGGAAATGGTTTGGATATAAGTTGTCTGACGAATTACAAAATCACGTAATTTGTGGAGTGTGCTTAAAAACGGTCCCAACCAAAGGGTTGCAATTCTGTCCATAATATTCCGGAGGTGCACACAGCTTTTGGCCGTGACATTATATATTATAATGTACGGAGGCTCAATCGAGCTGATTTGGAATGTCTTGGTCTGTCACAAAGCATCTAAACTCCTCCCCTTACTCTGCCTGGCCCGCCCAGAGACGTTGGCCCGCCAATGAGACACGACCGTGCGAGCGCCACATGTGTGTGTGAACACACCCACTGTAACGCAAGTGTTTCTTGTCGGTTCTTTGACGTCTCTTGTATTTCCTCAACGAGACTGTATTGGGGGTTATCTGAGCCATGTTTGAGAAGGAATTGGGGGAAAGGAACTTTGGCTTTGACTCGCTGAAGTACATGAACTGCGACATGCCTCCCGTGGGTTCTAGAATATTTACACGGCTAAAGGCTATGTGGTACCGTGGCTGCACGGCAGAATTTCGGGAACGTCTTTGAATACTGTGTTAGTTGCCCACTAATACCTATATTAAAGAATACATAAAATAGCATGTCATGTCCGCCCCCCCCCACGCAGTCGTTACGGTTCGTAATATTTTGGAAGCGCACAAAGCTTTTGGCCGTGATGTTATATATTATAATGTTCTCTAATACGAGGCGGAGGCAGTGTCTAGTCCACGGTTTATTTAACCATCAAACTATTCAATTCCGAACGGTAGAAATAGTAATATCAAATCTGCGCACGGAGCGCGCCCCCCCCCCCTTCGACAAATATCGATATTTATCTTATATCGATATTCTGCTTGAAGATATCGAGATATGACTTTTGGTCCATATCGCCCAGCCCTAGTACCCCCCAGGTCTTACTGAAGGCATTTATTTAATGGTCAAAATATTATTAATCAGTGGCGTAAATATCGACGGTGCAACCGGTGCAGCTGCCCGGGGGCCCAGACGCTGTCACCCCCCCCCCCCCCCCCCCCCCCTCAACAGCTCAGCGCAAGGCATGCACGGTCCAACGCCCCCCCCCCCCCCCTCTCAACAACTAACAACTTGGGTGCACCATAAATACGAGCTGGTGCCCCCAAATTTAAAATTTAGGCGCACCAGTTCACCCAAGGAAAAAGTTTGTCTGGAGCACATCCTAGACGCGCAGATGATTGCGGCAGAGAAACTGATTCGTTTAAACTTCCAGGGTCGAATATTTTTGAGAGATGCATGTAATAATTTCCTAAATGTATCACATGATTTTATCTCATGATGTATAAATTTCAATTATTATGTGTCTGCCTCAACTTGATACAAAACACTCTTTCACACCGTCGATATTTCCTCTCCCACTGGACACACAGGAAGACAAGCACACACACACACACACACACACACACACACACACACACACACACACACACACACACACACACACACACACACACACACACACACACACACACACACACACACACACACACACACACACACACACACACACACCTACCGACGTATTCAGGCCAATGCAGTTATAAAATGCAATCAAACATGTCAAAACATAGACATTTTCTATAAATAGCCTACCAACGTTTGCAGTGAGAAAAGCTGACGCACATTTAATGCTCAGGGATATGAAGCTCCACAACTTGAGGAACTCGGTTGCTAAGCGGTTCATTTCAGATGCTTCAGTAAGCTCGAAATACATCAGAGGAGTCACACAGGAGAGAAGGGCGTATCTCCAGCGCACACTAATGGTGGATTCAATGATTCGTTTCCGTGACCCAGTTCGTATTATTCAGTTCGCCACGAGGAGTCGTTCGCGAATCGTTCGTTCAGTCGAGTTTCCGGTAGCACTAACTCCACTGAGTCTGACTGACTCAGCTGAGAACCGTGCAATGGGGTCCATTCCATGATACGATTTACCGCTACCGGAAACCGGGCTGAACGAACATACGATTCGTGAACGACTCCTCCCAGTTCAGTCGAGTTTCTGAACGAACGAGAGAGACGAACCGGTTCAGTTCGTTCGTCCTAAAGGCTCGGTCATTCGAACCGGTTCGAGAACGAACGAGCCAACACTAGCGCACACACACTTGGGAGAAGCCATACCATTGGCTTACGTACATTTCACCTCCGTCTTATGCCAGGTTTTTGTGCGCAGCAAGCTTTATAAATGAGGCCCCTGGGCAAGCGCAGCGACTCAGCAAAAAAAAGAAAAAGTGACTAAACTTTGATGTCATGTAGGGGGCCACAAAATATCGTCCGGCGGGCCGCGGGTTTGAAAGCACTGGCTTAGAGGGAAGGACACGTTGTTGCTTTTTACTGTCGAAATAGAATTATTGCTCTTGCCTCGCATTTCATATTGTGATCAGGTCATTTTGCGCTGGTGTTTGTGTTGTCCTTGACCTGGCCAACCACTTCGTGGTTGTCCTTAACCTGGCCAACCACTTGAGCTTTGAGTCTAGGGAGGAGGGTGCTGGAGGTGACGTCCCTCTCCAAAACTGTGAATCTTTGTCAGCAAGCATTACACATTTTAAACCCTCTGTGTTAATGTTGCAGACATTTAAAGAGTTTCTTTAACTTGTACAAATACACAATGCCTCCCTTTATGCAAATAATGTATCAAAACAATTACTTTTTCCTTTTTTTCTCCCTCTGCAGAAGACTGCGATGCCTTTGGACACCGTAGCACTCAGCGTGGCGCCGCCTCAAAGATTCTGGCGGTGGTCGCCCCTGGCTCCTCCCACATGTCCAGTCACAGCGAGGAACTGGTTGTTAGCAGAATAAAGAATATTTTGGCATTTTTGCACTTGTAAATAGTTAATCGCGTTTTAAACTACACTCGGATGTGAACTCATTCTCGCATGCGAGGGTCTCGAATCCACAAAAAACAAATACACAGGCAAGACATTGAAATTGCAGGGCGTGCCAAGCCGCGACCGAACCAGCTTGGCAGTGTAAAAACGCCTAATCTGTCAGTAGTGGGGATTGACAACTATTCTGTGAAAATGAAAGAATATGTCTTGTGTTTGTTTCCTTCTTTATGTGGAAAGCAGCAGACCCCAGACACCATTTCAATCAAGGTTGAAGTGGATATTGGTGGAGGCATGCCCGCCGTAGGTTAGTAATACACATAGCATTTATGCAAGAAAACAACCATGATCAACAAGCCTGGTCCTCTTTGGAAAATAATCATGACCAGCGCCCTGCTAAAAAAAAAGTTGTGTCAGAATAAAACTTGCGCTCGTCTCGCAAGTCATGTTGTGATCAGGTCACTTTGCGCTGGTCCTCGTTGAGTGTCCTTAACCTGGCCAACCACTTGAGCTTTGAGTCTAGGGAGGAGGGTGCTGGAGGTGACGTCCCTCTCCAAAATTGTGAATCTTTGTCAGCAGTACACATTTTAAACCCTCTGTGTCAATGTTGCATGCATATAAAGAGTTTCTCTCACGTGTACAAATACACAATGCCTCCCTTTATGCAAATAATGTATCAAAACAATTGATTTTTTCCTTTTTTTCTCCCTCTGCCGAAGACTGCGATGCCTTTGGACACCGTAGCACTCAGCGCGGCGCCACCTCAGAGAGTCTGGGTGTGGACGGCCCTTGCTCCTCCCACCTGTCCATCTACAGCGAGGAACTGAAGATTCTGAGCGTCTACGGAAAAGGGGAGGGCCCACTGGCGGTGGACGGCCATGACACCCTCTTCACAGTGTCAGAAGTGGAGGCCCTGAACTCGCTGTATGCGTACCACAGCGCGGCCAAGAGCCTGGAGCGCGGCGAGCGGCTGGTAGGCCGCGAGGAGCTGAGTGTGCAGGTTGGAAATCATCTTCTCATTCACCATCAAAAGAGAGACTTCCTCTGTTACAACTCTAAAACAGACCCATAGAAAGCCCACACCTTTATGATTCAGTAAACGTTTTTACACTCCCAAATATGTCCGCCTTATGCCCAACTTTTCCCCTGTGTGATCCGCGCGTTTACACTGACCGAGGTAATCGACCGGCTTTATTTCGCACCCCTATTAGGCAAGGCAAGGCAACTTTATTTATATAGCACTTTTCATACACAGGGCAGACTCAAAGTGCTTCACATATAAACATTGTCATACAATAAAATGTAATTATGGATAAGTAAAAGAAAACATATGCAAAGAAATGAGTAAAATAGAAAGTGCAATGTATTTAAGATCAGGGGCCGTATCCACAAAGGATTTTAGGGTATAAGTAGGTCCTAACTGGCGAATTTAGGAGTTACTCCTAAAAATAATGGGCGTGTCACTCTTAAATTTAGGACTCCTAACTTTTTTCACTAAGAGCAATTCACAAAGTATTTTAGGCCTAAAAGTAGCACCTAAGTCTAGACCTATTCTTTGTGAATAGGTCTTACTGAGTTAGGAGTCCTCAAGAGGACTCCTAACTCAGTAAGACCTATTCACAAAGAATCGTAAATGCCTGCGAGACGAAATGTTAGGGTATTAAACTTGTTGTGGAGTTAATCGCAATGCAATAAAATCCCCGACTAACAGGAATAATCAGATTAGTCCTGAAATAAAATGTTTGGCCACACTACGTTATTTAGCAACAGGGGAAATGCAACTTTGCAATGCCGACGATTTAAAAATATCGCAACCATCAGTCAGCCGTGCCATAAACTTTCCTTTGGACATTCAACAATTACACAGGATCCAAGCCAACTTCATGGCAATTGCAGGTATGCCCGGTGTGGTCGGTGCTATTGACGGGACGCACATAAAAATAATTGCGCCATCAAAAGACGAGGACTTGTTCGTCAATAGGAAGAAAGTGCATTCCATCAACACGCAGGTTGTTTTTGATTCAAATTTTAACATAGCCTACTGGATGTTGTTGCAAAGTGGCCTGGATCTTCAGCTACCAATGATTCGCGCATTTTAATGGAGAGCGGTCTGAGGCAGCTTTTTGAGATGTAGGCTACCAGTTTGGTGTCACTTGCTGGGAGACAGTGACTATCCATGCAAGACGTGGCTCTAGACACCCTACCTCAATCCACAACCGGGAGCACAGTTAAAGTATAACATGTAAGTGATTACGCATATTACGCTTAGTCCTATGTGTAAAACGCATCGTATTGGCTCTTTGACGCCTTTTATTTGGTGAATCCATATTTATTATTGTTTACTGATTTCTTCCATATATGCTAGAGCACACAAACATACACGAAATGTTGTGGAGAGAGGAATTGGGCAGATGAAACGTCGGTTCATGTCCTCCACGGCGAAATACGCCTCACCCCAGAGAGGGCAAGCACAGTCATTACTGTATGTGCCATTCGACACAACCTCTGCAAGCGGAGGAACATTCCACAGCATTGATGATGATGATGATGATGGCGATCAACATGACAATGAATTTGGCCGTGTGGAACCGAGTGGACCGTCATTTAGGGATCACTTTGAAAACACATTTTAGGTAAACACCTTGGCACAAATCAGTCAACACTTGTGTAGTTCATAACATTTATTTTCTTTTAAATTTTACGTATTTTTATTGTTTACTTTCTCTCTCTTGAACGTACAGGCTACAACGTCATTATCCTGGTCTGCACAAAATTGTCATCATGCGTGTATTCTGCTAACTGCACTATAACTACTTGATAGGAATTCATTTCTGGTTGTTCAGACGAGCCCACTGAATCACCGAAAAACAAGGAAATAGCCTAGGCTAGAAATGAATTCCTATTAAGTAGTTATGGTGCAGTTAACAGAATACACGCATGATGACAATTTTGTGCAGACCACGATAATGACGTTGTAGCCTGCACGTTCAAGAGAGAGAGAAAGCAAACAATAAAAATACGTAAAATCTAAAAGAAAATAAATGTTATGAACTACCCAAGTGTTGACTGATTTGTGCCAAGGTGTTTACCTAAAATGTGTTTTCAAAGTGATCCCTAAATGCCTGTCCACTCATCATCATCATCATCATCATCGTCTGGCTGTGGAATGTTCCTCCACTTGCAGAGGTTGTGTAGAATGGCACATACAGTGATTACTGTGCTTGCCCTCTCTGGGGTGAGGCGTATTTCGCCGTGGAGGACATGAAACCGACGTTTCATCTGCCCAATTCCTCTCTCCACAACATTTCGTGTATGTTTGTGTGCTCTAGCATATATGGAAGAAATCAGTAAACAATAATAAATATGGATTCAACAAATAAAAGGCGTCAAAGAGCCAATACGATGTGTTTTACGCATAGGACTAAGCATAATCTGCGTAATCACTTACATGTTATACTTTAACTGTGCTCCCGGTTGTGGATTGAGGTAGGGTGTCTAGAGCCACGTCTTGCATGGATAGTCACTGTCACCCAGCAAGTGACACCCAACTGGTACATCTCAAAAAGCTGCCTCAGACCGCTCACCATTAAAATGCGCAAATCATGGGTAGCTGAAGATCCAGGCCACTTTGCAACAACATCCAGTAGGCTATGTTAAAATTTGCATCAAAAACAACCTGCGTGTTGATGGAATGCACTTTCTTCCTATTGACGAACACGTCCTCGTCTTTTGATGGCGCAATTATTTTTATGTGCGTCCAGTCAATAGCACCGACCACACCGGGCATACCTGCAATTGCCATGAAGTTCACTTTGATCCTGTGTAATTGTTGAATGTCCAAAGGAAAGTTTATGGCACGGCTGACTGATGGTTGCGATAATTTTAAATCGTTGGCATTGATGCATTTCCCCTGTTGCTAAATAACGTAGTGTGGCCAAACATTTTATTTCGGAATTTATCGGATTATTCCTGTTAGTCTGGGATGTTATTGCATCGCGCATTAACTCCACAACAAGTTGAATAATCTAACATTTCGTCTCGCAGGCATTTTACGATTCTTTGTGAATAGGTCTTACTGAGTTAGGAGTCCTCATGAGGACTTTTAAGCTCTCCTAGACTTAGGTGCTACTTTTAGGCCTAAAATACTTTGTGAATTGCTCTTAGTGAAAAAAGTTAGGAGTCCTAAATTTAAGAGTGACACGCCCATTATTTTTAGGAGTTACTCCTAAATTCGCCAGTTAGGACCTACTTTTAGCCCTAAGATCCTTTGTGAATACGGCCCCAGATCAACAGTCTCTCTGGATGACATGCAATTCCTATTCAAGGACTCTAACCCAGATTCTAGGACTCTAACCCAGACCAAAGGCCTTATTCTGGAATTCCACCCACACACAAACTCAGGAATCTAACCCTTATACAAATACAAACTCAGGACTCTAACCCTTATACAAATGCAAACTCAGGACTCTAACCCTTATACAAATGCAAACTCAGGACTCTAACCCTTATACAAATACAAACTCAGGACTCTAACCCTTATACAAATGCAAACTCAGGACTCTAACCCTTATACACCTCTTCTCAAAAGAGTTAAAAAATAGAAAATAAAGGGAAAGTTAAAAAGGCATTTTAGTAAAATGAAGGAAAATTATTTAAGATTTAGCAGAAAGCTAAAGCAAAAATAAAAGTCTTCAATCTTGTTTTAAAGGTGCTCAGAGTTGGGGCAAGTCTTAAATCCTCAGAGTTTATTCCAGCTATTTGTTGCATAGTAGCAAAATCCTGCTTTCCCATGTTTCGTGTTTACTCTGGGGATAATTAACAGATTGGTCTCAGAAGATCTTAGTGTTCTAGAAGGCTTATGTAGTGGAAGCATATCAGTTAAATATTTTGGGCCTAAACCATGTAGGGATTTATAGGTAAGCAACATGATTTTAAAATCAATTCTCTGACCTACAGGAAGCCAATGTAACGATTTAAGAATTGGTGTAATATGTTCAAATTCTTTGGTCTTTGTTAAAACTCTAGCAGCAGCATTCTGAACAAGCTGAAGCTTCCTTAGAGTTTGTTTTGGGAGACCTGTAAGGAGACCATTGCAGTAATCAAGCTTACTAGTGATAAAGGCATGTACAAGTTTTTGTAAGTCTTGCTACATTTTTAAGGTGAAAATATGCAGATTTTGTAACTGATTTGATGTGACTTTCGAAATGTAAATCAGAATCCATGATAACCCGTACATTTCTGGCTTTGATTGAGGTTTTCAGGGACAGCGAGTGAAGGTTTTGGGTTACTTTAAGCCTTTCCGTTTTAGCACCAAATACAATTATCTCTGTTTTATCCTCATTTAGCTGAAGGAAATTTCGGCACATCCAGTCTTTCATTTGCTCAATGCACTGGCACAGCAGATCTATGGGCCGATAGTCATTTGGTGATAGCGATACATAGATTTGCGTGTCATCAGCATAGCAATGATGGTCAATATTGTTATTTTGCATGATTTGCCCTACTGGGAGCATGTAGATGTTAAATAAAGAGGGTCCTAAGATCGAACCTTGTGGGACTCCACACATCACGATGGTTGATTCTGATACAAAGTCGCCAATGGAAACAAAGTAGTTCCTATTTTGTAGGTAGGTCTGAACCAATTTAAGACTGCCTGAAAGCACCACCCAGTTTTCTAACCTGTCCAAAAGTATACAGTGTCGAATGCAGCACTGAGGTCTAGTAGCATTAGTATTGAGGTTTTGCCAGAATCTTTGTTAAGACGGTGTTTGTTTTCAACTTTAATGAGGGCGGTCTCAGTGCTGTGCAGGGGTCGAAATCCTGATTGGAATTGCATTGCTGCATTGTCTCTACAACAGAGACGATGCAGCGATATCAACATGAATAGTTGTAACTGGATAGACGGTGAATGCCGCAAGTTGCTGACCATCATGGGAAAGAAGGTGATGCAGTCGCATTTAAAGCAGACGAAAGATGGTCGATCTAAGAGAAGGTACCAGAAAAACTTTCCTTACAATGCTTCGTCAGCAAAGTGGTTAGCAAAAAATAAAGAATACTTCAGCATTTTTGCACTTTTTGTAAAGAGTTAATCTCGTTTTAGCCTACACCCAGATTTGAACTCATTCTTGCATGCGAGGGTCTTGAGTCAAAAAATATGTAAATATTTTTTTGCATCCATTGTAAGGAGACGTACTCTCCGTGTGTAGGCCCGCCTTCTCCGGCGTACCGAGAAAGCCAGCTCCAAGACGAAGGGGGATTTTACCCCTCAGTTTTACTTAGGACATTGAAATTGCAGGACGTTCCATGCCGTGACCGAACCAGCTTGGTAGTCTGAAAAGACATAATGTGTTGTTAGTGGGGATTGACAACTATTCTGTGAAAGTGAAAGAATATGTCTTGTCTGTGTTTCCTTCTTTATGTGGAAAGCAGCAGACCCCAGACACCATTTCAATCAAGCTTGAAGAGGATATTGGTGGAGGCTTGCCCGCTGTAGGTTAGTAATACACATTGCATCTGTGCAAGAAAACGACCTTGATCAACTGAGAATGTACTTGATTCTACCTGCGCTAAAAAGCCTGGTCCTCTTTGGAAAAGCATCATGACCAGCACCCTGCTAAAACCAAAGTTAAACTTGGGAGTTGCATTTCAAAGATGGAATGAGTCAAGAACCCAGAAGGGTTTCAAGACAGATGCTACATGAGCTGGTTTATCATTCTCAAACATCAATGAATTCATAATGCATGAATGTTAGCAGATCAGCTTCGAGGGAAGGAGACGTTGTTGCTTTTTAGTGTCGAAATAGAATTATTGCGTTTCGCATGTCATGTTGTGATCAGATCACTTTGCGCTGGTGTTCGTTGAGTGTCCTTAACCTGGCCAACCACTTGAGCTTTGAGTCTAGGGAGGAGGGTGCTGGAGGTGACGTCCCTCTCCAAAATTGTGAATCTTTGTCAGCAGTACACATTTTAAACCCTCTGTGTCAATGTTGCGTACATTTAAAGAGTTTCTTTAACTTGTACAGATACAAAATGCCTCGCTTTATGCAAATAATGTATCAAAACAATTAATTTTTCCTTTTTTTCTCCCTCTGCAGAAGACTGCGATGCCTTCGGAGACCGTAGCACTCAGCGCGGCGCCACCTCAGAGATTCTGGGTGTGGTCGCCCCTGGCTCCTCCCACATTTCCAGTCACAGCGAGGAACTGCTGGTTAGCAGAATAAAGAATATGTTGGCATTTTTGCACTTGTAAATTGTTAATAGTGTTTTAGCCTACACTCGGATGTGAACTCATTCTTGCATGCGGGGGTCTTGAATCACAGGGAAGACATTGAAATTGCAGGTCGTTCCAAGTGAAGTGTAAAAATGCCTGATCTGTCGGTAGTGGGGATTGACAGCTATTCTGTGAAAATGAAAGAATATGTCTTGTGTGCGTTTCCTTCTTTATGTGGAAAGCAGCAGACCCCAGACACCATTTCAATCAAGGTTGAAGAGGATATTGGTGGAGGCTTGCCCGCCGTAGGTTAGTAATACACATTGCATCTATGCAAGAAATCGACCTTGATAAACTGAGAATGTACTCGATTTTGCCTTCTCAGCAGGAGCCTTTAACCCTTGACCATCCAAAGGGGCGACAAGGAAAATGCATAATCAACAAATAGAAGTTAGAAATAATGTCAAAATATAATTCTTACAATACACAAGTGTGTACAAAGTACATCCTGTATACCTTTGTGAAAAGGATTTATTAAAAACATTACTTTCTCTCTTTCTCTGTTTTCCTCTCTGATGAAGACAATGACATCAGAGAATGCAGCACGCAGCGCGGCACCACCTCGGAGAGTCTGCGTGTGGACGCCCCTGGCTCCTCCCACATGTCAAGTCACAGCGGGGAGCTGCGCATCCTGAGCGTTTATGGACAAGGGGAGAGCCCACTGGCGGTGGACGTCCATAACACCCTTTTTGCCGCGTCAGAACTGGAGGCCTTGAGCTCGCTGTCCGCTGACCACAGCGTGGCCAAGAGCCTGAACTGCAGTGTGCGGCTCGTCCGCCTTGAGGAGCTGACTGGGCATCGGGGCGGCCGCAAGGGACGGCCCGGTGTCTTGTGTGGAAAGGTTATTCCCAACAATGCCAATATGATCGTCCACAAGAGGACTCACTCCGGGGAGAAGCCCTACAAGTGTGACCAATGCATGAAGTGCTTCCGTCAGAAAGGCCCCCTGAAGCGCCACATGAGGACTCACTCCGGGGAGAAGCCCTACAGGTGTGACCAATGCACGAAGTGCTTCAGTCTGAAAGGCACCCTGAAGCGCCACATGGTGACTCACTCTGGGGAGAAACCCTACAAGTGTGACCAATGCACGAAGCGCTTCAGTCGGACAAGCCACCTGAAGATCCACATGAGGACTCACTCCGGTGAAAAGCCCTACAAGTGTGACCAATGCACGAAGGGCTTCCTTCTGAAAGGCTCCCTGAAGAGCCATATGAGAACTCACTCCGGTGAGAAGCCCTACAAGTGTGACCAATGCACGAAGCGTTTCAGTCAGAAAAGCCACCTGAATGGCCACATGCTGACTCACTCTGGCGAGAAGCCCTACAAGTGTGACCAATGCACGAAGCGCTTCATTCGGTCATACCGCCTGAGGATCCACATGAGGACTCACTCTGGGGAGAAGCCCTGCGTGTGTCTGCAGTGCAACGCCAGCTACTGCGGCCCAAGCAGTTTGCGTGTGCACATGCTCAAGCACACTTTGAGCCACATAAGGACTCACTCCGGTGAGAAGCCCTACAAGTGTGACCAATGCACGAGGCACTTCAGTCGGAAAGGCCACCTGAAGATCCACATGAGGACTCACTCTGGGGAGAAGCCCTGCGTGTGTCTGCAGTGCAACGCCAGCTACAGCGACCCAAGCAGTTTGCGTGTGCACATGCTCAAGCACACTTTGACACGGGGTAACGGGACGCTTTGATTGAGACCTCTGTCCTGTATTGGTTGAAATTACTGCTTTTAGTTTTTCTCTTCATCACGATTAAACGCTTCGTACTTTCGATTCACTTTCTGTTTTTATTGTTTGATGTCCGTGGGGTCGGCTTAGCTCCGGAGGTAGAGCAGTTGACTTGTAACCGAAAGGTTGCTAGTTCGATCCCTAGCTCCTCCTAGCTGAGTGTTGATGTGTCCCCGAGCAAGACACTTAACCCTAATTGCTCCTGACGAGCTGGCTGTCGCCTTGCATGGTTGACTCTGCCGTCGGTGTGTCAATGTGTGTATTAACCGATGTAAGTCGCTTTGGTCTTCTAAATGTAAATGTAAATCTGTTGAATAATTTATTTCTAGGACACTTCTGAAAGCAAAATATTTGATTTAATGTAGAGCTTGATAATAATTCATTATATTTATATAGCGCTTTTCAATGACCCAAAGACGCTTACAGAAGGGGGGGACCTAACTCACCACCACCAGTGTGTAGCACCTACTTGGGTGATGCACGGCAGCCAATCTGCGCCAGAACGCTCACCAGCTTGAGGTGGAGAGTGAGGGAATTGATGAGTCAGCCAATTGTACAGGAGGATTATTAGGGGGCCAGATTGAATGAGCCTGGTTGGGCCAGGACACCGGGGAAACCCCTACTCTTTGCGATAAGTGTCCTGGGATCTTTTATGACCACAGTGAGTCAGGACCTCGGTTTTACGTCTCCTCCGAAGGACGGCACCTTCCACAGGACAGTGTCCCCATCACTGCACTGGGGCATCGGGATTGATGAGTGAAGGGGGCAGAGGGAAGAGTGCCACCTATTGGCCACCACCCGACACCACTTACAGCACCTGGTATTCCCAGGCGGTCTCCCATCCAAGTACTAACCAGGCCCGAGCCTGCTTAGCTTCCGAGATCAGACGAGATCGGGCGTGTTCAGGGTGGTATGGCCGTTTTACAATGATCAGGGGAAGATACAGGCAGCAAAGTTACCAAGCATACAGTCAAAGATGATGGGTGTACATGATTCTTGTAGGAAACTTTGACATCGTGGGTAAATACAAAGGAAACAAAGGTCAGGGGGAGGGGCCTTCGTGGAGTTTAGGATTGGCCAGAGGAGAGACCAAGTTAAATTGCAATTCACAATATGGGTGAAGTGGACATGTCTGCAAGACAGTTAAAGGAATCTACACAACAAAGAAGTCTGTGGATTGGCCTGAGTATCAAACTTGGTGCCCACAGTTGCAAATGCAAACTATCTTAACACCTTTCAATTAGAGAGGGCGGAAGGTATCTCTAGGTCCATGGAGAATGGATAGAAATTCATTTAAATTTACAATTTATTCAAACAGGGTTCATATAATTTGTATATTAAAGTTACGCTTGATATTGCCACAACGTTGTCATTACCGTTATCTTTGTTATTACAAAAAGCCTGCAAAGTTCACTTGTGTAATAGACTGCGATTGAACCCCACATTATGCATGATTGTGTTCTTTCCACTGACCTTTCCATTCTGTGCGCTTAATGCTAACTACCTTGGATGGATTGTATCATAATAGGCGATAATGGTTGAAGTTGATCCATTTTAAAAGGTCCCTGGTTAAATGTCTAGATCTCAGTGATGCTCAGTTTAGGCCGGTCCTCCCTCTAGAAGGCAGCATTATTCTAACGGGACAAAGTCAGAAGATTCCTAGCATTGGTCCCCCTTCACTCCCTGTTTGCAGCGGCGGCTGGTGATCCAATTCGTGGGTAGGGTGCAGTAATGGACGGGGGTCCTCCCCAAGAAAATATAGAATTGGTTTCTGGGATGCCCACTAGCTAAAAATGTATTCTTATTCATAGCCTACATCCTGACTTGCAGGGCCTGGACAAGCCTGCACTGCTTTCACTTTCATTCCACTAGCCATTGCTATTTGACCCATGGTTGTTATTCTGATATTGAGGCATATCATGATCAATGTCCTATATTGTTTTACCGGAGTCTCAAGGTCTATTTTAAATGCAGTTTAGGACCGTTGTATATATATTTTTTATATGCTCCATGCCAAAAGACTTAATTAATATGTAACTTACTTGTTCCTTTTAAGTATAACATTGCGTGATTGAGGAGTCCAATTCCTCCACTGAAATGGGTAGAAAGTGCTTTTACGGCTCTCTGCTAATTAACAAACTATCACTTCTCTCTGCATGTAGTTATGTTGCGCAATGCACGAATGCTGCTGAGGGAGGTAGCCTTTTAGATTCATTGGCTGAATTGTCCAATCAGCTCCAAATTACTACAATGTGTTGAAACACAAGACAGTGTAGTGACAAGTGTTTCTTCAATACTCAGTTACTGTTGGGAAAGGAGAACAAGCCTATCTTGATGAATCCTTCATCATGTTGTGTGTTCAGTAACAGGAGTAGGGTTTGTGTTCGGTCTTTCTTCTTCTTTCTTCTTTTTACGTGTGTGTGTGTGTGTGTGTGTGTGTGTGTGTGTGTGTGTGTGTGTGTGTGTGTGTGTGTGTGTGTGTGTGTGTGTGTGTGTGTGTGTGTGTGTGTGTGTGTCGCTGCAGTTCAGAAGGTGAACTGCACCGAGGAGGATTCACCGCCCCCAAATGGTTCCACATGCATTAACTTTGATAAGTATTTGATGTGTCGTTCAGAAAAAACTAAGTGTATGGTGTTTGGAAATAAGAAAAAGATGCCATCAGAGACAATTAAATTGTACAACAACAATCTTGAGAAAGTCAGGTATTTTAAGTTTCTAATAATAATAATATCTTCATTTTATAATGCGCTTTTCAGGTACCCAAAGTCGCAGATTACAAAGTCATAGAGGGGGGGGGGGGGTATTACAGACAGGGGGACAGTACAAGCAGGACAGATTTACATTTACAGGCAAAGAAGGGGGGGGGTATTACAGACAAGGGGGACAACACAAGCATACACAGCACACGCAGAAAAAACAGAGTTATTGAGATGTAACAGGGGGTAGAAGTGTAGGCAGTTGGGTAATGGTGGCTAGGGATAGGGAAGATCATAGGCTTGGGTGAAGAGGTAAGTTTTGAGGCGGGACTTGAATGTTGTGAGTGAGGGAGAGTGGCGAACAGATTGGGGGAGGGAATTCCAGAGTCGGAATGTGGTTGGACGAAAGAATGACAGGGAAAAAGCATATTGAGATGGTAGCTTTGAAGTGTGGGAAAATAAATATTGTCCTTAGGTGTGTGGCTGGTTCAGACTGGGGGGCTGATAGAGAATCAATGATGAGGATTTACAGAGCAATGATAAGATCAGCAATTGATTATGGATGCATGGTTTATGGATCAGCAGCTCTTTCAGTGTTAAACAAATTAGACATAGTCCAAGCAAAAGCCTTAAGAGTGTGCTGTGGAGCATTCTGAACAACTCCAATATCAGCATTACTAATAGAAATGGGTGAGATGCCGCTAGTATTTAGAAGATATAAACTTGGCTTGAAATACCTAATGAAGCTCAAAGGACAAAGGGAAGTCCTTTGATCACTCACCTACTGAGTGATCATTGGGAGTTTATGGGAATAAGAAAAACTAAAACTAACTTTGCAGAAAATCTTAAATCTGTGGCGCAGGAAATTGGTATTAGGGATGTGAGCGAGACACTGTTCTCCAGTGTCTCGCTCAGTTGCTCTGTCATGGCTGATCCCAGATCCCAGTGTTAACCTAAAGTTTATGAGTTTAAAGGTCCCATGACATGCTATTTTATGTATTCTTTAATATAGGTATTAGTGGGCAACTAACACAGTATTCAAAGACGTTCCCTAAATTCAGCCGTGGTGCAGAGTTACAGCCACTCCGAGCCAGTCGCACATTGAGCTTCCCCCAAATGCGCTGTTTCGGTGGGCGTGTCAAGGAGGAGGGTGGGGGTGTGGCCCTGAGCAGCTTGCAGCCACCATGCGCTCTGTTTACAGTGGATGTATCGCAATGGCGAGGCGCACACCCTTTAGCCGTGTTCTGTAAATATTCTAGAACACACGGGAGTCCTGGAGCTCTATATCTAAATATTATCATATAGCCTACACAGATATCTATATCATATAATATATATTATCACGGCCAAAAGCTGTGTGAGCCGATATTATGAATCTCAAACGACCGCGTTGGGTTCTCCGACGTTCCTGGTTCTTCAACGTCCACATCAATGTGAATACACACACTGTAACGCAAGTGTTTCTTGTCGGTTCTTTGACGTGTCTTGTATTTCCACAACGAGACTGTCGTGGGGGTTATCTGAGCCATGGTTGAGAAGGAATTGGGGGAAAGGAACTTTGGTTTGACTCGCTGAAGTACATGAACTGCGACATGCCGCCGGTTGCCGCGAGGCACCATCGCCCGGCAGCGGGCAGCCGGCAGCACGCGGTTCAGTCGACTTCAGGTTGATGTGAAAGTGGAAGAACCAGAGACGTCTCAGAACCCGACAAAGTCGTTTGTGATTCATAATATCGCCTGGAGGCGCACACAATATGTTATATGATATAGATATCTATGTATTATAGGATATTATTTAGATATAGAGCTCCAGGACTGTAACGCAAGTGTTGTACACTTCCTTGTTATTTGGATAACCGTTCTGCTGTTGGTGTGATGGCGCATAACACGAATGAATGAATTGGGGGGAAGGAACTTTGGCTTTGACTCCCTCAAGAACATGAACCACGACATGGAGGAGAAAGGGATTGTTGGCGGCGAATGTCTCCCGCTTGAGCCCCGCTGAGGGACCACCGCCGGAGGCGGAGGTGCATAAGCGCTGCCCGGCAAAGATCCCTTTCTCCTCCTTGTCGTGGTTCATGGTCTTGAGGGAGTCAAAGCCAAAGTTCCTTCCCCCCAATTCATTCTCAACCTTGGCTGAGATAACCCCCAATACGAGTCTCGTTGTAGAAATACCAGAGACGAGAGTCCGACGTGTTATGCGCCATCACACCAACAGCAGAACGGTTATCCAAATAACAAGGAAGTGTACAACACTTGCGTTACAGTCCTGGAGCTCTATATCTAAATAATATCATATAATACATAGATATCTATATCATATAACATATTGTGTGCGCCTCCAGACGATATTATGAATCACAAACGACTTTGTCGGGTTCTGCGACGTCTCTGGTTCTTCCACTTTCACATCAACCTGAAGTCGACTGAACCGCGCGCTGCCTGCTGCCGGCTGCCCGCTGCCGGGCGATGGTGCCTCTCGGCAACCGGCGGCATGTCGCAGTTCATGTACTTCAGCGAGTCAAACCATAGTTCCTTTCCCCCAATTCCTTCTCAACCATGGCTCAGATAACCCCCACGACAGTCTCGTTGTGGAAATACAAGACACGTCAAAGAACCGACAAGAAACACTTGCGTTACAGTGTGTGTATTCACACACACACATGTGGCGCTCGCACGGTCGAGTCTCATTGGCGGGCCAACGTCTCTGGGCGGGCCAGGCAGAGTAAGGGGAGGAGCTGAGATTCCTGATGACGTCATGAGCACAGACATGCCAAATCAGCGCGCTTGAGCCTCCATTTTTTCGAAGGCGAGCAGAACAGCTAGTGCTAGTTTTACACCAAACGCAAGTTTTAGCCACTGGGGGACCATAGGCAGGCTAGGGGAACTCATATTTATGTTAGAAAACCTCCAAAAGTGAGATTTTCATGTCATGGGACCTTTAAGCAAATCAAGGATGTCAGAGGGCGTAGTAAAAGAGATAGAAGTCTGGCAGCAACAAGTATGGGGAGACCATCTACTCATTTACACTGATGGGTCAAAGGAGCATGAGAGTGGTAAAGTAGCAGTGGGTATTAGCATTCCTGAAATCGGGTACAGAATAGGGTATAGAATCTCAGATCATATGTCAGTATTCACAGCAGAGATTGTGGCAGTCTTATGGGCCTTACGATGGGTGCAGGATAATAAACAGGGGTATTCAATAATATGTAGTGATTCAGCTGCAGCTTTAATTTCAATAAAAAAAGGAAAATCCAAGTCCAGACCGGATTTAATTGTGGATATTCTACAGTCTCTGTTCAGAATTTACAAGGCGGGGAGGAGGTGGGGTTTCTCTGGGTGCCGGCTCATGTGGGTGTGAAAGGGAACGAGGAGGCGGATGAGGAGGCAAAGAAGGCGGTGAAGGAGGAAACAGTGAAAAATTCATTTGCAATATGGGGCACCCGAGTACATGGAAAAAATAAACAGGGCTCTAAAAGAAAGGTGGCAAAATTCTTGGGAGAAGGAAGGGAAGGGCGTACTTTTCAATACAGGAAAATGTAAATAAAGATAGGTGCACTTTTGGGTGCATAAGAAAAGATGATGTAGCAATCACAAGACTGAGGCTTAGAAACTGTGGGCTGAGGAGTGGGCTGGCTCTGATTGGCAAACACCCAGATGGCAGGTGTGAGTGTGGAGAAAGAGAGACTGTAAAACATGTACTTCTCCAGTGTGGGCGCTATTCCAGGCAACGGAGGACTCTGTACCGGAGGCTTGGATCAGATGGAGAATCAGTTTTTAGTATGCGCACCCATTTAAATCTGGATTCAGTGGATAAAACAAAGGAATTGATGGACTACCTTAACATCATTGGAGAGGATTTAAAGTTTAGGGGGAAATAACAAACAGTGGGGGGCAGTAATACGCCATAGCTGCGTCAAGATTGCCTAAATAAAAGAAGAAGAAGAAGAAGTTAAGGCGGCTGCATGCTTCAGCGTTGGTGTTACGTTGTTGCGCAAAATTTACTCAAAGCAATTCATGCTCCCTTTTAGGTTGCGCGTGTTGCGCGTGTTGCCAAGCAATTTACCGCCAGAACAGTAGGTGGAGTAATATGTGGAGGAAAGTTTTTCGTTGAAGACGACCTCGAGAATGACGTCTTTGTCTGTGGGAGTCGTTGGTTTGTTTATGTGCCAGATCGTGTTCTCCCCATACACAGTGAATGATGGCAACAGACAGAGGAACAGGGGTGATGAAGTTGTTGATCATTGGGGTTGTATAAATGTGCATATCTCTCTACATTTTAAAACGACATAATGTGTTGGCAGCAAAGTTAACTTCACTTCAGGTTAATGCTTTTGTATATGAGCCTGCCGGGTGATACTCCAGACAGGAAGTAGTAACCAGACCAGCAAACCAATCACAGCCTTGCAGGCTGGGCGGCTCGCGTAAAAGCTTACGTAAAAAATGACGCAAGTCTAGAAAAATCGCCCGACGCACGCAAGACGTGAGAAGTCGCGCAAGGGGGGCGCAAGGGCGCGCAAGGGCCTCTTGCGCTTGCGCTTACGCTTACGTAACCGAGCATAAACCAGCCTTAACGCCTCCTACTACAAGTTACGCCCACAACAAGTTACGCCTCCGTCTTGCAGGACGCAGACAGACCCTACTCTACGATCGTGTACACGTAGTTCTTTCCTTGAGAGACACCATGGCTCGCAAACGAGCGAAGCATAGCAGTTGCTTAGTGTTTGGATGTACAAATGAACACGAAAGTCTATATTTTGTTCCTTCCTCCGAGCCTCTGAAGAACCAGTGGGTTAATTTCATTGTCTCTGGAAATGCGCCAGTCTGCGCCAAACATTTCACTGACGACTGCTTCCTTAACTTGGGCCAATACAGAGCTGGACTTGCTCAACGTCTGAGAATCAAGTCTGGATCAGTACCAACTCTCCATGGCTCAGCTACAAACCTCGGACAAGTAAGTTCACTAACGCCATATCATTGTGTTGCTTTACTGTATATTGTTCCGTTGTTACCATTCTAATGTTACTTTAGCATTAGCGCTACAGCTAACAGCCAAGTTACTGTTGCTAATGCTACGGTAGATAGCATCAGTTATGTGTGTAAATACCATGGACCTATAAGAAAGGACAGCGGACTAAATCATGGCCGCTGTAGCACCCGATTTGGTTCCCCCCCAGTTCCTGTTCCCCCTACACACGTTATTCATGAAGGTATTTGTTAGACCATTCATTGTCAATCTTTGCAAAGGAATACGATTAAAAGACAAAAATAGGGGAAACCATCTCCATCAATAATGTATTTATTACGGCTGGACAAAGATTACAAGTTTTAATCGCATCGTTTGGTGAGACAACTCGCGATTAATCACACTTTTATCCACTCCAATTTAAGTTGAATGAGATATCAAATTGAATGACACATTATCATTTATACCAAATGTAGGCCTACTGATCATTTATACCAAATGTAGGCCTACTTATCAATAACTTCGCCAAGTTTTCTTGAGGGAGTTTTATTGAGTCACCCAGTGTGGTTTGAATATGACAATTACGGAACACTATTATAGGCATGTTTTCTCCTTCACACCTGATTCAAATCAAAGGGTTATTAGCAGATTTCTGCAGAGCTTGATGTCATGGTATTGAGTTGATGAGATGAACTATAAAATATGTAAACAAATCAAGGATGTAATATCATTTCATAGAACTAATTTTAAGTATTAGGCTAATGTAATTCACTAAACATGCTTATCTTATATCTTCTTACAACTTGCACCTGGAATATATTCAATGTAATAAATTGAGTACTGATTTTACTTTGTTGTCTCTACGCAGGCCAGCTCATCAAATGCTTACATTCAGCAGCTTCTCTCAAGGGATGTTGCCTGCCAGACAGACCACCTGGAAACACGTACTGTAGGCACACAGCTATCCTTAAAGACTTCGCAGCCCCATTTTAAAAGTGAAGGTGTGTACTTCCTACATTGAGTATTTTTTCCCTTGATGTAGTAGATTCTAGGCAGCATAGATTCTAGGCTGATGCTAGATTCTACCTGCGCTAAAAAGCCTGGTCCTCTTTGAAAAAGCATCATGCCCAGCGCCCTGCTAAAAGATTAACTTGGAGTTGCAATTCAAAGATGGAATCAGTCAAGAGCCCAGAAGGGTTCAAAATGTATAAATGTTAGCTGAGCAGCTTACAGGGAAGGACACGTTGCTGCTTTATAGTGTCAAAATAGAATTATTGCGCTTGCCTCGCATGTCATGTGGTGCTCGGATCACTTTGCGCTGGTGTTCGTTGAGTGTCCTTAACCTGGCCAACCACTTGAGCTTTGAGTCTAGGGAGGAGGGTGCTGGAGGAGATGTCCCTCTCCAAAACTGTGAATCTTTGTCAGCAGTACACATTTTAAACCCTCTGTCAATGTTACATACATTTAAAGAGTTTCTTTCACGTGTACAAATACACAATGCCTCCCTTTATGTAAAATATGTATCAAATGTATCAAAATATGTATCAAATGTATCAAAACAATTGATTATTCCTTTTTTTTTTTTCCTCTGCAGAAGACTGCGATGCCTTTGGAGACCGTAGCACTCAGCGCGGCGCCACCTCAGAGATTCTGGGTGTGGACGCCCCTGGCTCCTCCCACATGTCCAGTCGTAGCGAGGAACTGCTGGTGAGCAAAATAAAGAATTTGTTGGCATTTTTGCACTTGTAAATAGTTAATCGCGTTTTTGTCTATATTCAGATGTGAACTCATTCTTGCATGCGAGGGTCTTGAAACAAAAAAAAAAATAGGCAGGCAAGACATTGAAATTGCAGGGCGCGCCAAGCCGCAACCGAACCAGCTTGGCAGTGTAAAAACGCCTAATCTGTCGGTAATGGGGATTGACAACTATTCTGTGAAAATGAAAGAATATGTTTTGTGTGTGTTTCCTTCTTTATGTGGAAAGCAGCAGACCCCAGACACCATTTTAATCAAGGTTGAAGAGGATATTGGGGGAGGCATGCCCGCCGTAGGTTAGTAATACACATTGCATCCATGCAAGAAAACAACCTTGATCAACTGAGAATGTACTCGAATCTGCCTTCTCAGCAGGAGCCTTAAACCCTTGACCATCCAAAGGGTGACAACAAGGAAAAGGCATAATCAATAATTAAATAATAAACATTGCATTCAAGTGTACAAATACACAATGCCTCCCTTTATGCAAATAATGTATCAAAACAATAGATTTTTCCTTTTTTTCTCCCTCTGCAAAAGACTGCGATGCTTTTGGAGACAGTAGCACTCAGCGCAACGCCACCTCAGAGAGTCTGGGTGTGGACGCCCCTGGCTCCTCCCACATGTCCAGTCACTGCAAGGAGCTGAAGATTCTGAGCATCTACGGAAAAGGGGAGGGCCCACTGGCGGTGGGCGACCATGACACCCTCTTCACCACTTCAGAAGTGGAGGCCCTGAACTCGCTGTCTGCGGACCACAGCGCGGCCAAGAGCCTGGAGCGCGGCGAGCGGCTGGTCTGCCGTGAGGAGCTGAGTGTGCAGGTTGGAAATCATCTTCTCATTCACCATCCAAAAGAGAGGCTTCCTCTGTTAAAACTCTAAAACAAACCCATAGAAAGCCCACACCTTTATGATCCAGTAAACGTTTTTGCACTGCCAATTATGCCCGTCTTATGCCCAACTAATCTGTCGGTAGTGGGGATTGACATCTATTCTGTGAAAATGAAAGAATATGTCTTGTGTGTGTTTCCTTCTTATGTGGAAAGCAGCATACCCCAGACACCATTTCAATCAAGGTTGAAGAGGATATTGGTGGAGGCATGCCTGCCGTAGGTTAGTAATACATATTGCATCTATGCAAGAAAACAATCTTGATAAACTGAGAATGTACTCTAATCTGCCTTTTCAGCAGGAGCCTTTAACCCTTGAACATCCAAAGGGCGACAAGGAAAATGCATAATCAACAAATAGAAGTTATAAAGAATGTCAAAATATAATTCTTCCAACACACAAGTGTGTACAAAGTAAATACTAAATACCTTTATGAAAATGATTAATTAAAACCATTACTTTCTCTCTTTCTCTGTTTTCCTCTCTGAAGAAGACAATGACATCACAGACTGCAGCACGCAGCGCGGCGCCACCTCGGAGAGTCTGCATATGGACGCCCCTGGCTCCTCCCACAGGTCAAGTCACAGCAGGGAGCTGCGCATCCTGAGCGTCTACGGACAAGGGGAGGGCCCACTGGCGGTGGACGGCCATGACACCCTCTTTGCCGCGTCAGACCTGGAGGCCTTGAGCTCGATGTCTGCTGACCACAGCGTGGCCAAGAGCCTGAACTGCAGTGTGCGGCTCGTCCGCCTTGAGGAGCTGACTGGGCATCAGGGCGGGCGCAAGGGCCGGCCCGGTGTCTTGTGTGGAAAGGTTATTCCCAACAATGCCAATATGATCGTCCACATGATGACTCACTCTGGGGAGAAGCCCTACCAGTGTGACCAATGCAGTAAGCGCTTCAGTCGGAGAGATGCCCTAAAGATCCACATGTCGACTCATACCGGCGAGAAGCCCTACAGGTGTGACCAATGCACAAAGCGCTTCAGTTATAGCTATGCCCTGAAGATCCACATGAGGACTCACTCCGGCGAGATGCCCTACAAGTGTGACCAATGCACAAAGCGCTTCAGTCAGAAAGGCCACTTGAAGATCCACATGA
Organism: Gadus chalcogrammus; assembly: GCF_026213295.1. Lineage (NCBI taxonomy): Eukaryota > Metazoa > Chordata > Actinopteri > Gadiformes > Gadidae > Gadus > Gadus chalcogrammus. The sequence continues at coordinate 35,117,564 of NC_079415.1, read as the reverse complement.
GGACTCACTCCGGGGAGAAGCCCTACAAGTGTGACCAATGCATGAAGTCTTTCTGTCAGAAAGACTACCTGAATAGACACATGAGAACTCACTCCGGCGAGAAGCCCTACAAGTGTGACCAATGCATGAAGTGCTTCAGTCTTGGCCGCAGCCTGAAGTTCCACATTTCGACTCACTCGGGGGAGAAGCCCTACAGGTGTGACCAATGCCCGAAGTGCTTCAGTCATGCTTCCGGCCTGAAGTTCCACATGTTGACTCACACCGGCGAGAAGCCCTACAGGTGTGACCAATGCACGAAGTGTTTCATTCAAAGCTCCGCCCTGAAGCGCCACATGAGAACTCACTCCGGCGAGAAGCCCTACAGGTGTGACCAATGCACGTTGCGCTTCAGTCGTGTTTGCAACCTGAAGATCCATATGATGACTCACTCCGGCGAGAAGCCATACAAGTGTGACCAATGCATGAAGGGCTTCAGTCGTGGCGGCGACCTGAAAATCCACATGAGGACTCACACCGGGGAGAAGCCCTGCGTGTGTCTGCAGTGCAACGCCAGCTACAGCGACCCAAGCAATTTGCGTGTGCACATGCTCAAGCACACTTCGGCACGGGGTAACGGGATGCTTTGATTGAGACCTCTGTCCTGTATTGGTTGAAATTAGGGCTGCAACAACGAATCGATAAAATCGATAAAAAATCGATTACTAAATGCATTGGCAACGAATTTGGTCGTCGATTCGATGAGTCGCGCGATTAATAAGTTACTCGTAGGCGCGGCACCGTGAACCAACCTGTCGGCCAGCCGCCGACAGGTTGGTTCACGGTTCATGCACGCCCACAGCGAGCTTTAGTGTGAGCGACCACAGCTTGTATTTTGGTCATATCTTAACACTTGACTGTAGGCCTACATAGAAGTGTTGTACCTACACTGTCTTTGGGTTAAAAAAACTCCTTCAACTCAGTATCCGTCTAGTCCTACCGAAAACTGTCAGCTGCTGCTGCTGCAGATGTTGTGCAGACGGGCTCGGAGTCGGCACCGAGTGCATCAACAGTCATTCAAAGCAGCGTTAGTAATCACACAACCGGACGGTGTAGAAAGTCCCGTCAGTTAAAAATAGTAATGCAGTTTTTAAATCCATTTTTAAATCGGCAGGATATAGAGCTAGTTAGCTTAAAAAAAAAAAAAATGACCAATGGTCACAAACAGTGTAAAATGTGATGTGTTCAGGTCGGCCCAGTAATATGATTGATGCGTTCAAATGCAACAGAAAAAAAAAAAAAGATTTTGGTGAAAACTTGTTTTCCCAGTAATATAAAATGGATAGAATTATGACCTGTTTAATGTCCTATCTTGAACTATCATCATCTTATGAGCAATTAAAGCAATATTACAAGTTCTATTTCAAGGAGTCTCGAAATTGGTATCAATAGGTTTGACCGGTTAACCATGGACATCCCTTATATACATATAAAAGTATATCATACATTGTATGTTTTATTTGTGTTATCCCAGTTATGTTTTTTTAATTGTTTTATAATTTAATATTACTTTTAATAGTTCTGGGACGTTGGAGCAATAACCTTGTGTTTTTACACTTCAGTCTGCACTGTGAATTTGAAGTGATGTTCGGTTTTTGAATAAAGATGCAGCAATTAAAAATGTTTTTTTTTTTTATCCGATTCATCGATTAATCGAAAAGATAATCGACAGATTAATCGGTTATTCAAATAGTCGTTAGTTGCAGCCCTAGTTGAAATTAGTGCTTTTTGTTTTTCTTTTCATTACGATTAAACACTTTCAAATTTTGATTCGCTTTCTGTTTTTATTAATAATTGATGTCTGTGTTGAATAACTTATTACTAGGACAAAGATGATTGAAGATGATCCATTTTAAAAGGTCCCTGGTTAAATGTCTAGATCTCAGTAATGCTCAGTTTAGTTCGGTCGTCCCTCTAGAATGCAGCATTATTCTAACGGGACAAAGTCAGAAGATTCCTAGCATTGGTCCCCCTTCGCTCCCTGTTTGCAGCGGCGGCTGGTAATCCAATTCGTGGGTGGGGTGCAGTAATGGACGGGGGTCCTCCCCAAGAAAATATAGAACTGGTTTCTGGGATGCCAACTAGCCAAAAATGTATTCTGATTCATAGCCTACATCCTGACTTGTAGGGCCTGGACAAGCTTACTATGCTTTCACTTTCATTCCACTAGCCAGTGCTATTTGACTCAAGGTTGTAATTCTGATATTGAGGCATATCATGATCAATGTCCTATAGGGTTTTACCCAAGTCTCAAGGTCTATTTCAAATACGACGCGGAAGTTGGCATCCGATTCGCAGCATCCGATTCGGCAGCTGGTCCACTTTAAATCGGTCCTGATTGAAAACCACTACACCTAGGGCACTATTTTAACGGTCTGAAACGCAAGTGGGAAGCGCAAAGCGCAAGTAGCTTTGTGGGCGGTTCTACGGCGCTATCGCTATTTTACAGGCGGATAAATGACGCTTGCGCCGCGGCGCAAGTGTCAAAAGGGTTGGTCTGAAGCAGCCTAATTACCCGTAGGTGTGGTTTGGGCGTAACGTGCAACAAACCAATGAGAGTGCCAGCTCCCATCCCCTTTAAGAGCCATGAGCGCATTTGAATCGGACGAGTTGATATTTTGACAGCGCGTCTGCAGTCTCCGATGAGACAGATGCACATGAATTTCAAACTGCAAATGGCTTAGTTTATTGCCAAATAATATGGCCTAATTCACACATGGAATAAGGGGTTTTCTTCCACAACTTCAGAAATACTGAGTCCTCAAATAAATTTCGGCAAAGAACACGTATGATAGGCTATAACATATGATATGCGGTAACTGTGGTTCTATTTAATGATGTACGCAATACATTATAAACATTGTTTCTTATGAGTAGGCCTATTGTATGCTATCCTAATATGCATGTGTCCCCGCGGTAATAGACATTGCCATTGATTGTATTATGCGTTACGTGTTTAATTTGCCCAAGTGAAGGAGTTCAAGTACCTCGGGGTCTTGTTCGCGAGTGAGGGAACTATGGAGCGTGAGATTGGCCGGAGAATCGGAGCAGCGGGGGCGGTATTGCGTTCGCTTTACCGCACCGTTGTTACGAAAAGAGAGCTGAGCCGCAAGGCAAAGCTCTCGATCTACCGGTCGATCTTCGTTCCTATCCTCACATATGGTCATGAGGGTTGGGTGATGACCGAAAGGACGAAATCGCGGGTACAAGCGGCCGAGATGAGTTTTCTCAGAAGGGTGGCCCTTAGGGATAGGGTGAGAAGCTCAGCCATCCGTGAGGAACTCGGATTAAAGCCGCTGCTCCTTTACTTAGAAAGGAGTCAGCTGAGGTGGTTCGGGCATCTGATAACGATGCCCACTGGGCGCCTTCCTTGGGAGGTGTTTCAGGCACGTCCAGTGGGGAGGAGACCTCGGGGAAGACCCAGGACTAGGTGGAGAGAGAGATTATATCTCAACACTGGCCTGGGAACGCCTCGGGATCCCCCCGTCAGAGCTGGTCAATGTGGCCCGGGAAAGGGAAGTCTGGGGCCCCCTGCTTGAGCTGCTCCCCCCGCGACCCGAACCCGGATAAGCGGACGAAGATGAGATGATGATGAGTGTTTAGTTTGCGTGTGTTTAAACAGAGCACACACGCGCGCCTGCATTCATTCATTCTTTTTAACACTCACTCGCGGTAAAACAATGTTTTTCACGATCAAATAGGCCTACTCATCAATCCTAAAAGTTATGGGCATGTAGGCCTACACGATGTCTGTGTCAAGAAAATATGTGTTTGCTGTACGGTGTTTGCAGATGCATTGATTTAAAAGTACAACTTATTACCGCTGCATCAGCTGTTCTTTCCCAAATAATTTACCAAGAATGTGCGGCTAGGTAGATGAGAGAAGCAAAGTGTATGCGCGAGGTGCACAAGCAATCCGTATGCATCGCATGCGCATGTATGCATGCGCCCTTAAAATAGCATCTGAACAACGCGCCACTGACTTTAAACCAGGTATTTCCTGGTCAGTAGCGCAATGGTATTCAGAGACGGCAAAATACCGTTTGAGCCAGAACACGCCTCCTCCTTCCGCCGAACCGCCCCTTGGGGCGCATGATCAATCCCTAATTTACCGGCGAGTGGCGCTGGTGGGAAAAGAACGCTCTGCGCCAGTTGTAAACTAGCAACGACACATGCGCCAGTGACTAAGTCACTTGCACCGGATGCAAGATAGGGCCCCTAGACTCTTCAAATCTGGACTAAATTTTCACAGTGAGGCTATACATTATATAAAACATAGTTACAGATTTGTGAAACCTTTACCCTATTTGTGAAAATGCAATAAAGGCACATTTTAATGCTTTTTAGGGGTCCAGACCGCATTAGAACGGGTCCTGATTGAAAACCACTACAGCTAGACTCTTCAAATCTGGACTAAATCATCACAGTGAGGCTATACATTATGTAAAACATATTTTCAGATTTGTGAAACCTTTACCCTATTTGTGAAAATGCAATAAAGGCACATGTTAATGCTTTTTAGGGGTCCAGACCGCATTAGAACGGGTCCTGATTGAAAACCACTACAGCTAGACTCATCAAATCTGGACTAAATTATCACAGTGAGGCAGTGGCGGACTCAGACTGTTTGAAGGGCAGGGGCGAAAAAATAAAAAGGGCACATTCTGGACAACATGGGGCCCCACCAGCGGACACAGTGGCTTTTCTAACTTGATGGTGTTTTGTTCCCCCAACGGCGCCTTAAAGGCTGCGCTACCTGGAAGGTCCTATCCCCTAACCTTAGCAAGCGCTGCCTTGAAGGTCCCATTCGGGGCACTTGTTACATCTCCATGTAGCACTTAAAAGAATAGTTGGGCTCATAATTGAAACGGGGGGTCTGGGGTTCCTCCCCCAGAAAAAATGTTGCTTCAAAAACACTGTTTCCCCTTATTCTAGCGACTTAATAAACGCCTCATTAATTTTTGCTCACGTGTAAATGGCACCCAATAAGGCACTTTCTCTCATTTTCACCACCATAGAGGGCACTTTAGCACACTTTTTAAACCATGGGGGCACCAGACAGACAGAAGGGCACTAGAAGGGCACCAGATGGGCAGAAGAGCACTAGAAGGGCACTATAAGGACCAGACAAGCAGAAGGGCACTATCAGGGCACTAGAAGGGCACTGGAAGGGCACTGGAAGGGCACTAGAAGGACCAGACGGGCAGAAGGGCACTATCAGGGCTCTAGAAGGACCAGACGGGCAGAAGGGGACTATCAGGGCACTAGAAGGGCACCAGACGGGCAGAAGGACACTATCAGGGTACTAAAGGGGGCACTAAAAGGGCACCAGACGGGCAGAAGGGGACTATAAGGGCACTCATTAAGGCACGTCATTGAATTTTCTTGTTCTAGAGGGCACATCATCATCATTTATTGTATGAAGGAGCACCCTAGAGGGCACCTAATCATGTTTTGCATGTGAAAAGGGCAGCCAATAAGGAATTTCCTCTCGTTTTTGACACTCTTGAAGGGCACTTTAGCGCGATTTTTCAACCATTGAGCCACGTGGGGGGGCGGTTGCCCCCCCTGCCCCCCCCCTGAGTCCGCCACTGAAGTGAGGCTAAACATTATGTAAAACATATTTTCAGATTTGTGAAACCTTTACCCTATTTGTGAAAATGCAATACAGGCTTATTTAGGGGTCCAGACCGCATTGCATTTTCACAAATAGGGTAAAGGTTTCAAAAATCGGAAACTATGTTTTACATAATGTATAGCCTCACTGTGATAATGTAGTCCAGATTTGAAGAGTATAGGTGTAGTGGTTTTCAATCAGGACCGATTTGAAGATTCTAAGTGGTTTTCAAGCCGAATCGGATGCTGCGAATCGGATGCCAACTTCAGCGTCGTATTTCAAATGCAGTTTGGGACCGTTCCTTATGTTGTATGGTCATGTACAGGGGTTGGGTTTGTGTCGGGTGGGTCTCTTCTTTTTCTGTTTACTAATTATTTTGGTGTGTTTGTGTGTCCGGTGTGTGTGTCCGGTGTGTGTGTGTGTGTGTGTGTGTGTGTGTGTGTGTGTGTGTGTGTGTGTGTGTGTGTGTGTGTGTGTGTGTGTGTGTGTGTGTGTGTGTGTGTGTGTGTGTGTCCGCGTGTGTGTGTGTGTGTGTGTGTGTGTGTGTGTGTGTGTGTGTGTGTGTGTGTGTGTGTGTGTGTGTGTGTGTGTGTGTGTGTGTGTCCGCGTGTGTGTCCGGTGTGTGTGTGTGTCTGGTGTGTTTGTGTGTGTGTAGAAAGTTCCTAAACCAGAGGGAAACTTGCAATAGGCTTAAAATGTACCACTATATCAAACCTAAAAATAATCCTAAAAATAATGAATCTTTATGAGCTCCAGCAGTGAATTTCTGTTTTTCTTTTCTTGTTTGATGGTTTCGGTTAATCTGATCAAATATTGTGTTATTGTTTGGTCCAAAAGCTTTGATTTCTTTTAACAAACGAGCTGAACATCATCATAATAATAAAAAACTGTATAATTTGAACTTCATTATTTATTGCTTAGGATTTTTTCTTGAATTTATTCTGTTTGTATTATTTTTAACCATGTTTAATAAAAAAAAAAAGGAAATTACGGCGAAAGGTTACCTCCCCTTTCTCTTATTTTGCCCGCCCACATTATTTGACCCGACCGCCCATGAGAAAATGAGTTACGAACGTGTACACACAGTTCTTTGCTTGAGAGACACCGTGGCTTGCAAACGAGCGAATCATCGCAGTTGCTCAGTGTTTGGATGTACAAAACCTCGAAAAAGTAAGTTAACTAACGCCATATCATTGTGTTGCTGTACTGTATATGGTTACCTTGTTAGCATTATAATGTTGCTATAGCATTAGCGCTACAGCTAACAGCCAAGCTACTGTCGCTAATATTAAGGTAGATAGCATCAGTTATGTGTGTAAATACCATGGACCTATTAAAGAAAGGACAGCGGACTAATACATTGCCGTCCATTCATAACTCTAAATACACGAACTGTAACTCGAGTGTGCACCTCAGCAAGCAAGGGGCATCATACGAGAATGGGCACAATTCAACAAAGGGGGTACAGGCACTGATCTCTACTGCTTGGATACCAAGGGAATGCAATGTTTAACAATGTCTGCTCACCATACAACAAACGAATACAACTGTATTCTACCGGCCACTGGACCGCAGTAGTTCTAGCGTTTTACTGATGAGGAGATTGACCTGTTAAACTCATCCTAAATACATATGGTGCGTTCCTAAGAACCCGTGTTTTCGCACCCTTCTACCCTCTTGTACTCCCAGTTATAGCTGGTTATTTACGGGCAAAAAATGTGTACCTGGAACGCACTATTATAAGCATGTTTTCCCCTTCACATCTGTTTTAAATCA